>NW_023592481.1:0-38892 GCF_014839805.1 Manduca sexta | reverse complement strand
GGTCATTTATCCGCCTCTTGAGTAATTTTAGGTATTAGAAAGAATATAATCTCATGACATAAATGTAGAGAAATGAGTGTTGAAGACTAAAATAAAATTTTGCTTAGCTGCTTCTTTTAGAATACCTGAAAAATTACACTTAGTACCTATACTCGTATACCTTAGATTACATAGTTTAGTGTCTGCACATAAGTATGAAAAAATATTTCAGCTAAGCTAAATTAACTTACAAGGGGGTAGCCAGCTTAAACTAAGCGGCGATCTCAGATTTGATAGAGGGGAAGGGTGTTTAAAGCGTAAAGTTCGTAAAGATGCTCCCAATTATTTAACACTATTGTTGAATCTAGGGTGATTACTGCCAACCCTACCCTCCGACCTGCCACGACCTTGTTAGTTTAGGTTAGATTTTTGTCTGTAACCGGCTTTAAACTTTAGTATTTTAAAGTCTGTCCATTTATTTCCGAGAAATACTACACTACTACAATACTGTTTTCTTTTATAGTCCATCAAAAAAATTTAGGATCTGCGAGTTGACTAAAATATTTGTAATAATTGACTTAGATCCTTTTGGTCTAAAAATAAAGATGTCGGAAACAATACAAAACTTACAGAAAACATTCATTTTTATGTAAGCCAATTTATCTTAATGTTTTAAGTCTAAATTTGCATAAAACATAGAACCAACTAGTACGTATTTCGTATGGAATAGAAACGAAAACTGAAAAAGTCCCGAGAGACATGTAGCCTTATCTAGCATTCCGTAGTTTCATGCTCCACATTAGGAATAAAGGCTGGCGTCGACTAGAGCATAATCGAGGCGCTGCAAATCATATGACGTTTGTTTCATCTCAGTGATTCAGATTGGCTCGGTGGTGCATTCCCAATGGACACAGTTGTATAGTAAATAGTAAGTGAATTAACGCGATTCGATTAGATATAGTCGACACTTTAAAAATCAATACTTACAAGAATATATTGCCAGCCATCTTCTACTCTTAGTAAGAACAATTTCTCACGTATAACATAAGCAAGTGTACCCAACGGTGTGGAATGGGTTTTCTGTGAAAGAAAAGTATTTTATAAGCATGATATTTATTTTTATTTTTTATTTACAGAAGGTCACGTTGACATTGCGTTGCTAAATAAAAACCACATACTTATTTTTAAAATAATACATCCCAATAAGCCATTCGAAGCGTAAGTCTAACACAAAAAGTGTAAGATTTGAACAAAACAAATATCAATAAACTAATTTAGTTTTACGCGGCCTAATCCCACTATTACTACTCCAAGAGAATTCGTCGCAGCGGCAACATCACACTTTCATTCAGCAATACATTCACATCATATTCGCACTAAACTACAAAATGATAAAAAAAAAACATAAAAAGTAAAACTGGTATTTTTGGTGCAAATATATTCAGGGATGATTTTTGATATAATGTTGCCAGGTACTTAGATATATATCTATGGTTAGCAGGAGGGTAAAAACTAGTATGTGGTTTCCATTATTAACGGAATGTCAAAGTCTAATAATCATGTTTTATCCGTTGATCTTGCTGCGGAAAAATATATTTACTGATTAATAAAAAGCTATTGCATGAGTATAGTTACCTGCATCAAAGATCTCTTATTTCTATAAACAACAGTGGATGTTGTGTAATCTTCATCTTCATCGAAATCGACTGCTGAAACCAATATAAAGCTTCTAAATTATCTTTATATAAGGCGTCAATTAAAAACTAAAAGTAATATATAATCTCTACCCATCGCTATGGTATAAAGGCGTGATACTAGGAACGTATGTATGTCAAAGTTAAAAAGAAAGAAAAGAAAAATTATACAAGACGAAATAGAAAGAAAGTTAAAAACATTTACAAGTATAACAAATATTGGATATCTTCTTCTTCTATACTTATAATAAATGTGTAGAGAGGTCAATTCTGTACATGAAATATATTTTCAAAATAACTATCAGGGGTTATTAGAGATCGATACTGATGCCAAAAATGCAATTAGTAAAATTTTTGTCTGTCTGTCTGTCTGTATAACCGTTATAGAAACAAAAACTACTCGACGGATTTTAACGAAACTTGGTACAATTATTTTTCATACTCCTGAGCAGGTTATAGTATACTTTTCATCACGCTACAATTAATAGGAGCAGAGCAGTGAAGGGAAATGTTGGGAAAACGGGAGAAGTTACTCAATTTTTAAGCTTTCGTCGCGTGTGCAACCTTAATGGTTAAAGCTACACAGAAATCATGTATGACGGAAATGTTCTTCTTAAAATTATATAAAAAATATCCCACGACAGCATAGCATTTTTGAAGTCCGAAATCCACGCGGGCGAAGCTGCGGGTGGAAGCTAGTTAGTAAATATAAACGTTGGTATAATATTGATTATTGTATTGAAAAGCATGAAAGTCATAAAATGGTGCGCATAGAATGAACAAGAAAGAAGCATAAAAGTAATAAAATGGCCACGGAATGAACAAGAAAGATCTTGAGGACGTTTAGATCCGCGATTTAATTGTATTTTTGTTACTTTCTTTCACATAACATATACATCAATGGCGAAAGGTGAAATTTTCAGAAAGAAAACCCGACACAACATATAGGTACTAATATGTATAAATAGGGTCTGCAAATAGTTCTACTGATAATTAGATTCTACATAAAGTGACGCCGGTAGGAATCGAGTTATATGGAACCTTTGCCTGTGATATACACGTTTATCATAAATTATTATTTTAATTACTAACATAGTTTTAATACAATTTGTATTCTTTTATTAATGAGTCCTGTGTTATGACTCAAATAACTCAATATTATTATTGTAAATAGTAATGTCACGATATTACGCGAAGGAAAATATACTATCCAACATTTTGCAAATTTTAAATAGTAAAAATGCATAAGACAATATTTTAAATTTAATAATCTCATATATATATGATATTCTAAACAGTTTTCATAAAATAACCTTAGCACATTTGCACAAAACATTTTTACAGGCATTATACAAATTTTACAGTCAAAGAATCACTTAAGTTGACTTTTAACAATACTTGCAAACATTAAAGTTGCATAAAGTTTTCAAAAGAATATTTAGAAAACAATTACGTTCACTGTAAAATGTTTTTCTTGTATTGAAAATATTTTGCAAATAAATTACGTAGTTTCACTAGTTATGGACACAGTGAACTTTTTTATTTATTTAGTCTAACATTGACAATTCATTATTGAAATAAGTGTACCTAATATCATAAGATACAGTTACATACTATTAATTTAGAACAATTTCAAACATTTATCAAGATAACGATAATACTTCACAACTAACAAAATTTTGCTAAAAATAAAATGCACGCATGAATAGAAAATGAAGTTAAAAGCCTTACTTCATATATAAGATAGCTAAGTCAATATATAGAGCAATTATAACAAAAAGGCACTGAATCCACCGCAATCTGGAACCAGGCCGGTTGTGGTTCCATGCGCTTGCGCACCTTGTAACCTTCGATATTAGGGAGAGAGTAATGGCAGAGTTTTAGTCGGTAGGACGGTTAATACCGGTGAGTCAAGCAGAAATCCGTAAACGGAATTATTCGTGTTAAAAAGAAATAAGTCTGGAACCAGGCTTAAATTTTATTTCTCGTTTTATGCAACAGACATCTGAGAAATGATACGACAGAATGTGTACAAAAATAATATTTTCCTCACCGTCCTTATTCACTATCTTCTCAATTATGACGTTCCCTGGTTCACCTTTGGGCCCAGTTATGGACAATCCTGGATGCCCTGGAGGTCCAGGGGGTCCCGGTGGTCCTGGCGGTCCAATTAACGGAACTCGAGTGCTGGTCTCTTTACATGGTTCTCCTGGAGGTCCAGGAGGGCCAACCTTCCCAGGTATACCAGGGGTGCCAGCTTGTCCTCTATCACCTTTGGCACCTTTTAACTGGTATAAATAAAAAAATACCCATAAATGTCTACACTAAGACTATTTCCTGTTAGAAAAAAATAAACGCTCTTCATTTTTATGAAAAGTCTTTCTCATTGCTAAATAATTTAATTCAATATATTTAAGTACTTGATAGACCAATCAAACGAATAATAATGTTAGAGGATAGGCAAGGGTTTATTCCAATAAACTATAAAATATATATTTGTGATACTTTTTGCTAAAAACACTGAGCGTTTGATAGACTGAGGTAATTGGTCATTAGCAGTCGTATCGGTCGGTTGGTGTAATATTTTTAAAAGTATATCTGTAATCAGTAGTAGTTCCTTAATTTTAATAAAACCGCTTCAGTTTCTATCAATATTAAATAAAGTAAAATACATGTTACATTACTTATTCATACCTCTACTAGATTTATTGGCGGAGCACTTTCGCCTCTCTCTCCTTTCTCGCCCTTTGGTCCTGGTGGTGCATTTTTCCAGCAGGCCCTGGATATCCCTAAAACAATAAAATATTGTGTTACATTCTTATAAAATTACTACTAAACCATTTTTTTTAATAAGCTGAAGATGTAAAAATGAAACATGTACGGACACTAAATGTATACCAGCTTAAAGAATAAATGATGTCAGATCTTTCAGGTTCAGATTTGAAAATAATTCCTCGATATGGTGATAGGTTCGCCCTTCATCATATTATAGGACAGTTTACACATGACGAAAATTAGAACTACTAGTTGCCATTCAGCTTACCCTTTCAGGGATAAAAAGGCGTGAGTGTTTATTTGTATTTCGAAACTGATACTTACTTTTGGTCCAGGTGAACCTATGTTTCCATTAGCACCCTTAGGACCAGGGGAACCCCTTTCTCCTTTCCTGGCTGCAGGTCCGGGGGGACCACGTGGTCCTGGTTTCCCATATAAACCACGCTCTCCTTTTGGACCCTATATGAAATGAAATTATATAAAATTTCATATAACATTGAAAACCACTTTATTGTTTGTCATATATTTTATTTTAAGCAGTTAATCATTTACATAATGAAGACGATTGATGGAATTTAAAATTCAAATCAAATTACTTTTATAATATAATTTATTTATTTCTCCACATTTTGAACAATTACAAAAGCACATATCAAAAAAAATGTCGTGGCTTAGAAGAATCTGTCAAATTATGCCAAATAAGTTTTATAGGAATGGAAGACACTACAAATTCATCACGGGGTGTATATGGATCAAGGAAAAGAAACTAAATTTAATAGAAGTTATAACCAAGCCAATGCAGGTCAAGTCTTCATTTATGGGTGGTAGTATATTTTTATTCGCCCAAAATTCGTCCATTGTATAGATTTAAAACCCGCCATATTCGCTACGAAAGTGGGTCGAGTTTTGGTATCAACCTGTGTATATTCGGTTAGTCGATTGGCGAGAGATGACCATGTCTCACCAGTTGCTTCTTTATATACACCCTGATTTGTATACTATCAGGTGTAATTTAGTCACTTTATCTCGCCCGTATAAAATAAAATCGCAAAGAATGCTTTAAAGAAACATCGTTTGTAGGACGATAGCGTTGCATTGTTGATAAAGTTTACGATTTTATTTCGTTTTTTCTCTTGGTTCCTGTTTCCCCGTTTCAGTAAAGTAATCACAATATTATTTTTTTTGTTAAAGTGTTGATGTATATAAATGTTGGTAAATAAATAAATAAAATACCTTCATAAGCGCTATTTTTGAAGCAGGAACTTCGCCCGCTGGGCCCGGCTCTCCGCGGTCACCTTTGTCACCTTTAGGTCCCACTGGTCCAGCTGCTCCTCTTTGCCCTTGATCTCCTTTGTTACCAGGTAAGCCATCCTTACCGTCTTTACCTTCTGGACCAGGTCTTCCAATTGATCCCAAGTCTCCTTTAGAGCCCTAAGCAATAATTTGTAACTGTTAATGGCATATAACACGTTTATTGTTTCTTGACAGATTTTGCTCACATTTGCTTGAAAAACCTTTCCTTGTAATAGTAATAAATTACGATTTTCTAGTTTAAAATGTTTCCATTACAAATTTATCTTATCTATTTACTAAATATCGTCTCTATACGTTAACTTTATTAGTAACAAACATCCTATATTTACAAAATTTCGCATCCTACTAATAAAAATCGATTGTCAGATATCGTCTTATTTTAACTGTACAACAATTTTTATTTGTTCGTATTATGTTTTTTTCTGTATTTTCAGATTTTATCCTATGCATTAATTTTACTTGGTTGCCTCCGTGGCATAGTTTTACTACGGTAAGACTTCACTGCTGATATTGGTCTTTTCTACTCAGTATCAGCCCGGAGTCTGGAATTTATGACCGGTATGTTCGCCCACTATCATTGGATGGAATAATCACGTTGGAAAGTGGATGCATTAGTTGCACCTCTTTACTTTTGTCTAATGATTGAAAAGTCAGCCCTAATATTTATTTAATAAAACGTCTAGATAATTAAAATCGAATAAAATATTGTACGAAATATATGATTGAACTAAGAAATGTAGTGAACTATTTATTTCACGGTTAGAATTTTTTTAATTAATTATAAAAAGGAATATATTTTACCTTTAGACCTTGTTCTCCTGGCTCTCCTTTAAAACCTCTTAACTTCTCAACTATAGCAGCATCTAAAATTCACAAATACACTGTAATTTAAACGTTATTTGCAACCGAATAGGCGATAATCTTTGATAAAAGACAAATATTAGGTTTTACTGAAATAAGTAATAGTAATTCATGATCATGTAAGTTCCAATTTTTAATGGGAAACGTGTTTAGTCAAGATTTTTATCCGGCTACATAAAATCATTATTTTTCTTTCTAAAGCCTTTTAATGTCTATAAATTGTTAATTAAATAGATGTTTTAATCCGATGCAGATTAGAGATAACTTGAATATAGTTTTGGAATCAAATTGGAAAGGAGGTTATTCCTTTTTTGGTAAGTTAAGTGATAAGTAAACCCTAAACTATGTATATAGAATCTTATATTTATTATAAAGCTGATTGTTTTTTGTTACTTTCCTCGCACCCTTCTCTGAATTGTCTGCTATTAATAAAAAAAAAATGTATATATACTACTTGGCAGTTACGTTATCTTTGATTTCTGTTTGCAACTCTTTATAAAAAGTAACGGAATATCCTCTAGTTCAGATTTAACTGACTTATTATAAGGTTGGAAATTTTATAGGGGAACGAAACGGTCCATCAAAGCAGCCCCTTCAAATATATTTAGAGACCATAGTAACACCCCGATAAAGATAATTTGTAGTCTCTTACTTATTACCCATAATTTCAGATCGCGTCTTATAACTTATTATAACAAAAAACAATTTAATGCAATTAATGAAAGAACAATAATACTCAGATACAGCAGACTAAGTGAAACAAAAAAAAACAAATCAAAAGATCTGATGTTGCAAACTAGTATCATTCGAGCGTTTAAAAACGAAAACAATATCAAACTTTATAAGATAATACCGTATTGTAGTTAGGATAAGGACCAAAGCCAATAGAGCCAATCGTAGCAAAAAATGTTTGGGGATTCAATCTACTTACGTTATTTCGTTTACGTGACCAGAATAACGCGTTTTATACGAGTGGATATTGAAATTTATTCAGCCTACACATCTTAAGAATCTAAATAAATATATAGTCGGGTTCTTGTTGGCTGTTAGATAGATTACTATGCTGGGGCCGGTCCTTATATATAAAATTGGCGTTTCGTATGGAAAGAATACAAAGTCGATTTTATTTTGTAAAACATAATTAATTAATCAAAGTATGCACCATTGTTATCTATGCACTTTTGATATCTCATAGGGAGTCCATTGATCCCTTTATTACAAAAACCATGGGGGCGAAAAATAATATACTCTCTCAAGGCGGTTTGGATTGTTTGAATATACGTAAGCGTACGTCATAATTATTGTCATTACAATTGTCAGTTAGTTTTAAATGTTCATACGTAATTTTGCTAGAGTCGTCGTAGGAATACAGTGGTTGAGTTTTACTAGGATGGGAAGGTTCGTAAATCCCAGTGAGGTGACTTCTGGTTACTGATATTATTCATTATTATAAATAGGTAAATTATGTTACTAAAGTGCACTAAAAGTCTCGAAATCGTCCCAATACCATACCTGATTTTTTTTTCTGTTTTCTAAAAATCATGAATTCACTGTCGGCTAAAAATGAAATAATTATGTACCGTGAAGGAGAATTGGTGTAGGGAGTATTCCTCCATTCATATTAAAATTTATGGACATTTCTAAAGGATCCTACTAACAAATTTAGTCTATCAATCCTTACCTACCTTATTAGAATTTGCCTACAGACTACTTTTCTACTGCACTTGCACTATGCCTGATTTACGTATTTGTAGGATTCCACAAATATGAGGATAATACTGGGAATAAGCATATTTTTATTTATCTAATACTTACTTTCAGCTGGATCCATTTCTTCATCCAGAATTGAAGATAATTTTGCTGGCAAGCCTGTCAAACCGGGTGCTCCCTTATCTCCTTTCGGACCTTGAATTAAACAAAATGATTATGAAAGGTGTTTTGTATGCCAAAAATTGTCATAATCATCATCATCAATGAATTATACCTCTTTCGCCATTTTTTCCGTGTGTCCCATGTCTTCCCGGAGTACCTGGTACACCATCTTCACCGGCTTCACCTCTTTGTCCCTTCTCTCCCATAGGACCTATATCTCCTTGGTGACCCTTCAAATATCCATAAAATCGTTTAAATGTTATAAACTGACTAGTTTATATGAAGCAATAATCGTGAACTTGTTAATGTTAACTAGATTAGCAATTAATTGAAATAAATCTTAGTATTAACTTGAAACTAAAATTAATTCAAAGTAGAAACATAGACAGCTTGGTGCCCCTACTTTGCGTTTGCTACAAATTAATAGCGTCTACGCGGTGCTAAATTTGACTAAGGATTACAATTGAAAAATTTATGCGCTTTAATTTTAACATAATATGCATCCTTGGTAATTACCTTTTGTCCACTTTCACCCTGTGGACCTATATCTCCTTTGTCGCCTTTGTCTCCTTTAATACCATTGTGCCCTGGTGGGCCCCTTGGTCCTTCAGGTCCAGGGCTACCTCTTTCACCTGGTAAACGTACTATCCTCGCCCTTTTTTCTTCTTCTGTTTCCTATTTTAAGGTATTTTATTTAATGTGTTTCTGTTTATTAACACAGTTATTTTTAACTTTTACATTTAATTTGAAATTAAATGAATTAAGTTTACACATACATACATACATATCCAGGACAAATGTAGTTTACTTGTTAATTCAGGACTTGATGTATATTGATATAATATACCAAATAAAAGTTCCATTTTGATAAGTATGGTAACTTCTAACAAACCTACTAGAACACCTTTATAAATTATCACGTTTTTAATATGTATAAAATATTTACTCTATAAATGGGTCCGGGCGGGCCAGCGATTCCTGGCAGTCCTCTATCTCCAGGTGGCCCTGGATCTCCAGTCCGTCCCGGTTCTCCTTTATCGCCAGGTTTACCATCGCGACCTGGTTTCCCGTCCTCTCCTGGCTCACCTCTATCTCCTTTTAATCCCTGAGGCCCGCGTTCCCTTGACGTCCTTCTTTTGCCCTGTAGATTATAAAACATATTTTTATACAGGATCATTTTGATATTGTCAAGCAATAAATGCAACCACATAATTATCTTCTTAAATATAATTCGAATTATGTTATTCGAACTGTAGATGTATTTTTTTTTTAAGTTTCGAATAATATCCGTATCAATAAACATTAATTATATTTTTATCGCCTTAATGACACTATTACTACTCGAAGAGTATACGATGTAAGAGCGATCACGCACACAACCTATTTGTATTAACTAAAATGATCAGAAAAGTAAAACTGGGATTTTTCGTGAAAATATTCTTTTGTACATGATTTTTAGTACAGTATTAACAAAGGTAAAGACGAATATGTAGTTTCATTTATTAATGCAATGTCAAAACGGCCCTGTATGCGAAAGAATTTTCTCTCATCTCACATTAACTTGATGAAAAATCTCTTTCTCTGTATGTGTGTGTGTATAGTCGGTCCCTCATGACTGAGGATCGTGGTCATCATTAGTATCGCATTTAGATCGGATTATTTGTCTCCACTGGTTTCAGTTCATTGCATCTTCAACTAGTTTATGGAACTTGGTTGCAGACGTCTTTAATCTAGTCTGTCTATTGAGTTGGTGCTCGGCCTCGAGAACCTTTGCCTTCGGGATGAAAATGACGAAATATAGGAAAAGGTAAATATTTACTCACGGTTAATCCTACTGGACCTGAATCACCAGTTTCTCCTGGATCTCCCTTGGGGCCTCTCATTTCTGGCATCTCTTTCAATAATGTAGAGACCATACTTTCCGAGCATTTGCATGACTAAAAAAATATTTGTTAATCGTTTCTATTAATTTAATTAAGCCCGTATGTGGCACCTTTATGTACTATGCAAAAAATTACAAAATTGAATTATGATAGCAAATATTCAAAATAGTTTTAATATTTAAAAATACGCGTTTATCTTTGATTTATTGTATCTGGATGAATGTCATATAACTTTAAGGGTCCCATATAAGTACATTATAGAGTTTAATAAAAGTCTTACCCTGTTTTCTCCTCGAGGACCCATTTGTCCTCGTGGTCCTAGGGGCCCCATCGGACCTTTGGGCCCAGGTTCGCCAATAATAGAATTACCAGGCTCTCCCTATAAATAAATTAATATAAATTTTGAAGATACACAAATTTAAAGTTCATTCAGTTATTTTTATGTTTGTTTAATGCAGTTTAATTTTCGTTTACCCTTTTATCGATATAAATTGTGTTTGTCCAAATTTAATAGAGGTCGTTCATAACTAGCAACTGGTGGTATTATATCTTATACTCATTATAATTATATGTTAGAACAAAATTAGATAGCCGTGGATAACGGTGAAAAATTTTATAGTTTATCTTTCATTTGTCATTTAATTCTAGTAATTTTTTGCAAGTTTGCAACCATAAAGCCGGAAGGGACCTATTCTCGTTTTCATTACTTACCTTCTGACCGTAGTCACCTTTTTCTCCCTTTTCTCCTTTTTGTCCTTGAATCCCTTTTTCACCAAAGTCCCCTTTTTCACCAGATTCCCCCTTTTCACCTTGTGCCCCTTTTTCACCTGGTGGTCCTATTTCACCCGGTTCTCCCTTTTCACCTAGGTCCCCCATATCACCTCGCAGCTTTTCTCTTACTACAAAATGTATTATTTTAACAGCAATATCCAAAATTAAACTCGTTTCAGGAAAAGTTAATACAATACTTACCAATAGAGTCTTCTGTAGGGAAATATTCTTCCGGGGTAAGGTCCTGTGTATAATAAAATAAGATAAGTATTTGTAATGATGAAGTCGATATAGATGATGCAGATAATTAATGAAGTAACATTTTAACGCTTTTATGATGAGCCCACAAAAAGCCTAATAATGTCTTTAATTATCTCATTAACAAAGATGTATGCTGAAGCCACTAATTGATATCTTTTATTACTGAGAGGCAGAGGAGCAACCAGAGCATCATCTTTTTGCCATGATGATTTTTAGGCGGGGAGTCTTTAAGGCATGAGTTAGAGACTAAGGATTGATAATGAGGAAAGCACATCACTTTACTCGACTCGGGATTAGAATCCGGGCCTTCAGTGGTATCGTACCGTACGCAATACAACTACACCATCGAGACCGTCAATTTCCATTAATTATGAAGGGTAAGTAAAGCCACAACTTGTAATAAAAATTTTGCGATGGGATAAGGCATTTGACATAATAGATTTGAATTTGAGTTAGCTCAATGTTTAATCCTATCATTAAGTGCCGAGGGATGATTACTTATCGGCAGTCGACACAATTATGCCGGCCTGTTGGAACCGGATATACACAGGCTGATCCATGAACACGACACACTTACGTGGGCCAGTATGATGGGTTTTAACACATTGTGTACGGTGGTCGCTATTCTATAAAATATGTCCTACCACCATCAAACTGTGGCCCCAGCATTATCAACGGCTTCATAAAGGCGCTAAAAATGTCCCTTATATTTATGACACCCTTCTACTTATATTTTTATCCTTAGTTTAACCGTTACCGTTCTAAAATACATTTAAATAATAACACTCTCAAACAATATGAAACTTTATAAATGGAAAAACAAGTTAAAATATAGATATAAATATACAAGTAAAAAGGCCATTCCTTCGCTCGTTATGTTTTAGTACTTATATACAATATACTTAGTCTGGCCATAAATACTGTTACACTTAATTATAAAAAAATATTACATTTGAATTTCGAATCTGTCATTTTTATACGATTGTTCATTGTGTTTTCTCATTTTGGCGCCAATACATTGTAAAATATTTTGCGATATTAAAATGGTGTGGGGTGATAAAGAGAACCGAATCGCTGTGATAGCATTACACAAAGTAGGTATGGAGCCAAATGCAATTTTTAAAACTCTCCATACACTTGGTATTAGTAAAATGTTTGTGTACCGGGCTATTAATAGGTACAATGAGACCTCCTCTGTTTGTGACAGAAAAGATCTGGCCGTCCACGTAGTGTTCGTACGAAAAAGGTGGTCAAAGCAGTAAGGGAAAGAATTCGAAGAAATCCTGTCCGAAAGCAAAAGATTTTATCTCGGGAAATGAAGATAGCACCTAGAACCATGTCGCGTATTTTAAAAGATGACTTAGGACTTGCAGCCTATAAGAGACGCACTGGCCATTTCTTAACTGATAATTTAAAGAAGAATAGGGTGGTAAAATCGAAACAACTACTGAAGCGGTACGCAAAGGGAGGTCACAGAAAAATTTTGTTTACGGATGAGAAAATTTTTACAATTGAGCAACATTTTAACAAACAAAATGACCGTATTTATGCTCAAAGCTCTAAGGAAGCTTCCCAATTAGTCGACAGAGTGCAACGTGGACATTATCCGACTTCAGTGATGGTTTGGTGGGGTGTTAGCTATGAAGGAGTGACTGAGCCATATTTTTGTGAAAAGGTATCAAAACATCGGCACAAGTGTATCAAGATACCATTCTTGAGAAGGTAGTTAAGCCCCTTAACATCACCATGTTCAATAACCAAGTATGGTCCTTCCAGCAAGACTCGGCGCCGGGTCATAAAGCTCGGTCCACGCAGTCTTGGTTGGAATCGAACGTTTCGGACTTCATCAGAGCTGAAGACTGGCCGTCGTCTAGTCCCGATCTTAATCCGCTGGATTATGATTTGTGGTCAGTTTTAGAGAGTACAGCTTGCTCTAAACGCCATGATAATTTGGAGTCCCTAAAACAATCTATACGATTGGCAGTGAAGAATTTTCCCATGGAAAGAGTGCGTGCTTCTATTGATAACTGGCCTCATCGTTTAAAGGACTGTATTGCAGCCAATGGAGACCACTTCGAATAAGCTTTTTATATTTTTAATTGTTTTATATTTATGTATTAAACTGACACACTGTAAAAGTAATAAATGTTATTTGCAGTTAACAATTTTCTTTTTTCTTTATTACAATATTTATGGCAAGACTAGGTATTATGTGTGGAGTATTACATTATATATACACATTAAGAACATAGAAGCGAAATAGCAACTAGTTATTTGCGTTATAGTTAAAAATGCTTTGAAGGAAAAAAAATATACGGATCCTGTTTTACACGAAAATCACCATTGAAAAATCTATACATATTTTACATTTCAAAAAATATATTTTTCTGATGTTTTTAAACTATCAGTAATTTTCCTGATTCTTGCAAGAACTTTAGTAGTTTATGGAAAAAAAAAAAACTATTTATGTACCTACGTTATGTGAAGTTATTGAATAATATTTTTAATTAACTACATTAAAATTTTGAATAAAATAATTTATTAACACAACATCTATTAACATTTTTGCAAAAGCGCAAAGCTTTAGATACTAATTAGCCGTATTTTTTTTTAATTATAAAGCCAATAATATAAAATATAAATGTTACGTAAATATGCCTTAATTGAAATATTAAGTAAAAAAGAAACACAGGTGTTGGAATAAAAGTGAGTGTTGCAATAGAACAATTGCAAAGGCATATTTCTCTTGCAATTTTTCAAACTTCAAACTTGCCTTTTGAATATAAGTAAAAAACACTGAAAATAATGCTTTGTTTTAAAGTTGTATTTGAAAAAAATTACAAGAATTGTTGACTTCGCAATGAATGAACACTATTTTAAACAAAAGAACAGACTTAATCATGAAATAATGCTCGGCGTAACTTTGAATTCTTGTAATTTTTTTATTCATTCATAAAGTTAAGATGAATGGTACCATGTACATGTCTCATGTTTAAGATGAACCCGATATAACTAACAGATTCGTTTTGAATAAAATGGGAACAAAAATAATGCCCAATATTTGGTGACTGGACTATCACATGTTAATATCACAAAACTTTTTATTGAAGTAAAATTTAAATAAAATTCAGAGTCTACTACAGCAATGGTTTACGAAGGTATTTTGGAAAATTATATGAAGTATGGTGCAGAAAAATAACGCCATTACAAGGCAAATGCATGTTAAACGTATCCACTAACATAGATCATTTCATTTACGAAGACGCGCCCCACTACGTTCCATAATCGCTTACAGTGTGCGTGAGCAGCACGTGCACACTACGATGTATAGTGCCGGGGAAAGGGCTGGGATCAGCCCCCTTGCCCCGCGACACCGCGCA
The DNA here is from genome assembly GCF_014839805.1 of Manduca sexta. Classification (NCBI taxonomy): domain Eukaryota; kingdom Metazoa; phylum Arthropoda; class Insecta; order Lepidoptera; family Sphingidae; genus Manduca; species Manduca sexta. Next base: position 24,102 of record NW_023592481.1, on the reverse strand, counting down.
ACACCCCCGCTCAATACAAGGTGGGACGCATCTTAGATGAAATAACCTTGATATTTCAAATCAATTTATGCCATCCAACTTTATAAATGATCAAAAAATAGATAGATAAGCAAAGCACTTACATCGCAATCAGTCGCGTTGATATTTTTGATTTTCTACGGAAGAAATACAATATCAGTGCGTGTTATGCTGTATTTGGCAAAAATGGTTCTTTTAAGTATAAAGGTGAATGTAATGTCATTAAATTGTTGTATTATTGTTCGACAGACTCATTGACAGCGCGAAATTGGCAAGGTTACTTAAATTCGGTTTTGTGCTGAAATCAAAACCTCGAGTTTGCTTAAAAAACCTTGGATTAGTCTCTTTAGAAAACTGCTGTCTCATAGATTTCTTGTCAAAACTATGCACTCGTAACAGATTTGTTACAAATATTACAGGGTCCTAAAGGGCTTGAAGATATCTTATGTTATTAAGGGAAGTTATTAAAATATTGTTACCTGCGACGTTTACATTTTTATTTTTTATTCAGTCTAGGGTTTTCAAACCTCTTAGAATTTATGTAGTTGATGTAATAAATCGATCTTATTATAGAAATTCATTTGCAATTAATAAATTAGAAGCTATGAATGGAATCTTTTATACCACTTGAAACCTTGTAATAATATATCATTCAAACCAATATTAGAGAGAGTTGCATATTTGATGTAACATTTACCTTTTATACATCATTCGGAACCATTTCGGCCAAATGGTACATAATTACAAAATATAAAAATGCAGGTTACAACAACATAGAGTACAGTGCAACATAGATCGAAGTGTCGATAGAGTTAAATTTTTCCCCCAAAATTTACAACAGATGAAGATGGTAAATAGAAAATTTGGAAAAATTAATCCCCATTTGTACTTACAAAGCTTGATTAATAGGAACTGACATCGAAAGCCGCGAAAGCAACTGTTTTGTTAATGAAATACTCTTAGTTATAGACAAGGGGTGTCCTGTAAGATAATTATTATTAATAAAACATGGCCGGAGTTTTACTTAAACTCTGTGGGAGCTATGGATGTTCAAGGGCAATTCACGCTGTAGCCTTTAGTAGTTCTTCTTTTCTATGGCTTCCTAAAGAAGGTGATTACAGCAAATTAATTCAAATCTTCATATTACAAAGCTTGAGAGATTATAAGAATAATTGTAAAACATAAAAATAAAATAAAAAACATGATAGGACTAATCGCTTCATTGGCTTCTTCAATAAATTTAGATGGGTTTTTGAACGACCTTATTTATATTAATCTGCTGCAAAATAATTGTGTTCTTCCGAGCGATTTCGCTGCCTGTTCAGGCTTGAGTATACACCACATGGCTTTGCATAGAAAATGAGGCAAAGAGGTGTGTCACCTGATGGTGTCACTTTGCATAAACTTCCTCAGTACCAGAGGAATCATGCGTTGCAGGGCCTAAAGGTCTAGAAATGGGTGATTGCGAAGGTGATTCCGTGAATTATGATAGATATCGGATTTTTCATGTTCATACTGCTTGCTATGTCGATGATGACAGAACTCTAAAACTCATACTTTCTTGGCTGAACCGGAATGCCTTAATCGCCCTAATTTCTGAGCAGTTGGATAGTGAGGTTGACTAGGATGCATCTTAAGTGTTGTTGACCCGTGAATATTGTGAAATTTAACTATACAAAAAAAAATCACAAGTATGTTCATGTAACTTGTATACTCAGTTTGTGGCATATGATGGTAATTTTTTTTAATTCCCGTTTTCATCTAGAGGTTGATACCCGTGCTGGCCTATTATCGGTGTCGAAGCTTTGATGAAAATCAAAAGACCCTCAATGATGTTTGCCGAACGTATATCCTTCTCATTCATTTTTTATGTTTTCTTTTCTTGATAATGATTGTAGAATGGAAGTTCGGCTATCGTCCTTGATGTATTTAAAGGCTACAATTAGCATAAAATGCGTAGAGTGAAATATTCGACCATATCGCATGCTGCATGTTGCGCATTCTTCGGCCATCCATATAGCCCCCACGTGGCCAAGATCATTATAAAATACAAGTCAAATTAGTATTCTATATAATAACTGGATTTGAACTTACGCCTTCGCAAAGCTGTCTGAACTGTAATTCGGTTGCATTCTCATATAACGTCAGCTCTTGTATAGAACCCTGAAACAAAAATATGTGATTAAATGTTACTTTACATTCAATTTGGTCAGCTCCTTGTCATCGGTACATATATTTATATTCAGTAATATCAGTATAGAAGCTTTAAAATTCTCAAAAATAATTCCTTTTAATAGTGGAATGACGATAAGAGCTTCTCGCTCTTCTATTAAATATTTTGGCCTTGAACAGGAGTAACACCACCCAAATATTCAAAATTAGAAGCACCACACAAGAATGCATTATGCTTATCATTCCAAGATTTTAAGCTACTATTATAACACTTTATAGTTATTAATCTCATTACAGGGCATTCCAATAATTTAGTCTTCACACCACTATTTGCAGTACCCATATTACCAGTGGTAACTAATTAGAATGAAAGTACCTTAAGTAAAAGAACACGGTATAACTTTGAAATATACTGTACGATCTAGTAAGTACATGTGAATCGAGCGTCTGGATCCTCGTTTTAAACTATTGTTCCGTTAGAAGATTAAAAATATGTCGTCGGAGCCAGTAGTCTTTTGTAGGGAGAAGCGAGATTTTAATGAAACAGACGATGCGTTATTCGTTCCTCATTGAATTTGGTATTATGGGATTAAATTTTGAAGTGATATTCGGACAGGATTTAACATTAATATTCTGATTGAGGTTCTTTGTAATATGGATATGGATACTAAATTCGATGTAGTAGTCTTTACAGTGAAAATAAATATTTTGAACTACGGAAAAAATTTGATATTTATATCACGTTTACTAAATTAATGAGAGCAGACGTGGAAAGAATGTGATTTGAAGTTTTCTTTTGTAAATTTCAGCTAGCCTATAAGTATGTAACAAATGACTAACGATGAAAATGATTTAAGTCTGATATAGTGTACTTATCCGTTTTATTATGAACAGAATAACATGTTTATAGATATAGTGTAAAAAATGATATGCGTACAAGTAAATATTTATTTTATACAAAATTTGACACATGACTATTTTTACGAGCAATATTTTTAAGCTTATATCGTAAAATCGCTGGTATTATAAATATGTATGGCTTCAAACATCCGTACACTTATAGAGAAAAAACTTAGTTTAAAAAGCAAATTAATATATTATATATAGGCTGGTGACAAATAGGTAACTGTCTGTTCCTTCTTCCAAGTGCTCTAATCTTATTACGTTTAAAGTAGGGCCTGCAAAACATATCTTTTCAAGCGAACCTGGTTATAAACAAAGAACATATAACATCACGCATTTATCCCCGAAGGGGTATGCAGAGGCGCAACTAGGGCACCCACTTTTCGCCAAGTATGTTCCGTCCCATGATGTGATAGGGGGCGAGCTTATCGCCATATCGGGCACAAATTCCAGACTCCGGGCTGATACTGAGCAGAAAAACCCAAATATCACTTTGCCCGACCCGGGATTCGAACCCAGGACCAGGACTCAGAGCGCTATTGTACCGGACATGCAATACAACTACACCACCGAGGCAGTCAAATAAAGAACTAATGTTTAAATATTATTTTATAGTGCACTCGTCTAAAAATTTAAAAATTAATTTATTACGTATATGAATGAACTGCTCTAAACAACAATAAAAAAGCCAATTGTATTTTTTTCTTTGTGTCCTGCGCTATAGCTTATAATTTAAACTGATTTTGAAAAGAGTAATACTAGAGTTTCTTGCCCATTCTTTTTTGGTAAGAACTGCTTTCCACTGGTGGTATAGTTATTGGGAATCTAAATAATGTTTAACATTTTACAGGTACAAATATATTATTTCATTTCATTTCAAACACTTGTACAATTGTCTGAAATGTGTAAATCAGATGACTAGTAATTACTATTGTAATGCATACAATGGCTCGACGTGCGAAGCGAAGTGCTCTAGTTTCGAGTTCATGTTTCGATCTAGCGTTACACTCGAAGTTTGCAGTTCCTTGATCGTGTTGGAGTTGGGGAATAATTGGGGAAGAATTAGACATTTGGTGGAATAGATAGGTGTGACTGAAGGATTAAAACAATGTGAAGGAATAAAAATGGTACCCAACTCGTTATTCAGATAGGTGGTCAGGACTCGTAAGAATCCTTGCCATCTTGATGTGGACTATTTTTTACTATTGGTTATTGGTTTAAATCTCAACCTGAGTAACACCTATCAGGTTTTCTAGTACGGTTTGTGGATTTGGGTCCCCACAGGGAGTTGGTGCGAGACAAGCATCCGGTCGTTGAAATTAATCTACATTCTTAAAAACTATATACTTCACCAAACCCTTTTTATAACATGTTTCAAAAAATAGTACAATTTCATAGTGTTAATCAATGAAAGACGTTGTGCGATGTGTCTATAGGTCACTTAAAATTAAACCAGGATGGCATTTCGCACGAGCAAAACTGCAAGCAATAGACTATAATACGTCTCAAGCATCCATCGCCAAATATTGGGTAAATTAATCACATTAATTAACAAAGCATCTGAGAGCCAATAAAGCCGAAATCCTAGAATTCAGTTATAGGTGTGTTTGTCAGTAACAGCTTGTACGCGACACAGCTAAAGGCTGTCTAAATACATTAGCTACAAACTTGCAGTAGCACCGAGCAGTTGGACCGCAATTTGATTCTGAACGGATTCGGGCGCACCTAGCTGCAGCAACGGGATACGTCTGGATGTGGGAATGTGTTTGAGCGCAGTATGTTTTGCCACGGAATTGGGTTGGTTTGGTTAAGTGGCAGGTAAAATTTGATCTGGTGGGTTTCTGTATTGTATATTCAAGCCTTTATTTACCTTTACACGTTTATAACGATTATCTATGACTGTTTTAACGGGAGTAATAATATTATAAAGGAACAACGTGTGGTTTGGATGATGTAAATTTGAATCACTGATCTAGTTCTTTTTTTACTAATAGGAAGGTACTATATTATTTATAGACTATTTTTATCTAGTAACTGACTACAGACGTAATGTTAGGAACAATTAATGCTAGTTATAAATATAATCGTTATCTTCGCATGTCCTTTCTGCTTAATTAAGTAGAATTATAGCTTCTTTTTATTCCTTTAAATGACGAGACGAGCTTGCCGTTCATCTGATAGTAAGCGATACGACTGCCCCAGTGCCCAAATTCAGTAGAAACACCATCCAACACCTTGAATTACAAAGCATTGTTTGCTATTCCACAGTGCTCGTCATGCTAAGACGTGAGATGTTAAGTTTCATTATGTCCATTAGTTACACTGGCTACAATGTTCTTTAAACCGGAACATAACATTGACATACTGCTGCTTGACGGCAGAAACATACATTGCGGTGGAACCTACCCAAGCGGAGTCTCACATATGAGAGACCTACCTCCAGTAATATAGTATCTCAGATATAGGCCAAAGCTCTATGTAGGTGAACGTTTAGCAACCAATTTGGCACTTTATTTAAATTGTGCAACGGACTGATAATTTCGGCTCATTAAACCAGCGAGCTAACGTCATTTACCGCTATTGTTATAGTCACAAAATAATGTTGATCCATTAGTGTTCATTCTTTGTCGCAAAATTTTGTGAATTTTTTGGGTATAAGTTTTTCATAATCAATCGATTGATTGATTACTCTAACTTATAAAAGTTATAAAATTTTTATTTAAAGTAAGATGGATTTCTATTAAAGTTCTGCGAAGCGATTTTAGTTCTTTATCAGGTTGTACCTCTGGGACTCTAAGTGCTTTAGTGTTAAATTTTTTATTTTAGATAGATATATGCACGTATATTACTATTACAAGACAAAGTCAGAGTAAAATTAAAATTTCTATTGTACACAGTTCCTGTAATAAAAAAAACGTCAGTAGCTCCAGACATAACTGCTTAGTATAAACACTATGAAAGTAAATCAACAATGTTAGTAATAAAATTTTGGATATACCATATCGGATATGCGAAAAAATCACTTTACGATAAGGAATATGCATTTTAAAGACAGATTTATTCCTAACTCGTTGGCTAGAGGAAGTCGGGCCAAAGCAGCTGCGAAGTTATGACACGGCGGATATTAACCGACCGAGTGCAGACGACTCTAACCTTATCCTGAACCTGTTTGTTCAAATAATATTAAATTTGGTGATGTAAACTGATTTATTGTATTCCCATGCTTGTGATATTAATGGTTTGTGTGGGGATTATAAAATTGGAAGATTTTAAAGCGTTTCTATTTTTTCTGCTTCGTGGCAGGAATAGACAAATTGTTGGGACCTACCTAAATAATATTTTGAATACAAAGACCTACATCGTCGTAAACTAACTCAACCGTAGGCTACGAAGTAAGTAAGACGCAAGTAATTTTTTTAAATCGATCGTTGACAATATGATTATAGTTTTACTAGTGCTAGATATTTCGTATGGGAGAGGCCATCTGGGTAGGCACCATCACAATGTCCTCTTCTATACACTAGTTACAATTTTAATGTCTATTTCTATCGACTAGCGGCAGTGTGCACGAACTGTCGTGTTCCAATATAAAGAATGCTGTAGCCAGCGCATTTACTGGACATTGAGACTTAACATCTCAAGTCTCAGGGTGACTAGCGTAGTGGATTGCCACGCAGTACTTTGCCCAATTCGCTCCAGTACTAAGAGCCATAAACATAATTAATAAAGTTGGGCGGAACATAGATATCTTTAATTGTATACTGGCAGAATTCATAAGGGTAGCTATAGAAACTCTAACTAATAATGTATCGAATATATGAAAGAACTATACATAACTATCTGTATCTGAATTGGCTATAAAATGACAATGTAAATATAATCGCTTTGGGTGTAACTCCTGTAAGATTATATTTAATAAATAAATAATTCAAACTTCTGTATGGTGTTTTTGTGGACATTATGAGACTTCATATTGTAATATAGTAAGCCTGTATCACAAACATGTTAAGTGTTATTCATATCGTAACATCTTGGACAAACAAACATTATATATAAGGATTAATATCTTAAGATTAATGAAGGTAGATTGTCGATTGTTGTGGTACAACTACCCCGCTTTTATGAATGTGTCAGTTAATCTGTGAATAAATGGTGAACGTAACGGATGTATTTTATTTATCGTAAATCGTAATACACACTACATATCTCATGTCTCTAGGGCAGGAGCGACTGGAGTGCCACGTAGTACTTTGTAATGCAATGTTCTGTATGGTGTTATTACTGTTTATAGGCGTTCGTATTGCTTACCATCTGGCAAGCGGTATACATGTCTCGTCATTTAACTACAAAAACATCATGCCCTTACTTTGCATTTAGGTAGGTTTGCTATAGTTTTGTTACGCACGGGCCTCTTTTACTATCGATTATAAAATAATAATTATAATTAATTCACTCATAATCATCATTTTGTTTATTCAAGCAAAACGAGATTTTGTAATTGGATTAGTCCATAACCATAAAAATTATGTATGTCAATAAAAGCACTATATATGTACATATTTATGAATGTAAAAACAAGTAGATATCCTGTATATCCTATATGGACATTTGAAATTTGAATCAATGTTTACAAAAACGTGATCCTCTCAAATAGTTTGTCACATCACGAACTCAATATAACAATGAAATAATAATAATATTAGCCCTGTTTTATATACTGTCCCACTGCTGCGCACGGGCCTTCTCTACTACTGAGAGGGATTAAGCCTTAGTGCACCACGTTGGCCTAATGCTCATTGGTATCCGTCACACACCCTCAATATGCGTATAGAAATTTTATCAGGTATGCAGGTTTCCTCAGGATGTTTTCCTTCATTGTTAAAACAAGCGATAATTCACAAAGAATAAACACAAAATTTGTTAGAAAAGTCAGAGGTGTGTCCCCGTGGGATTAGATCTTGCGGACAATCATCTTGCCAGTCTGTACTACATCCAACTAGGCTATCGCCACATACTCAGTAGAACCATAAATTTAATATCCATTCGAAGGTCACCAGTAACATAGAATTTAAATTACATAACTCGTAAAATATAAGATTAAATGTAATCCCTAGACTAATGCCTATACATTAGATCAGCTGTACTCAACCTTTTTTAAAATTGCTTTAAAGACATTTTACTTATATTGTGTGGCGCCATGAAGTATATTTATTGATTTAAGTATTAAAATAAGTTATACTTTGATTTATTTAAATTAAAAATAATTTTGGATTAATGAAATGATAGTTTATTGCACAGCCACAGCCAACTACTGGACATAATGAGGCTTAACATCGCGTGTCTCAGGATGGCGAGCGCAGTGGAATATCAAACACTACTTTGTAATTTAAGGTGTTGGATGATGCTTCTACTGTTTGTGGGTGGTCGTATCGCTTACCATCAGGCGAACAGCGAGCTCCTCTCGTCATTGAAGCAGCAATAAAAAAAAGATCCAACAATCGGAAAAATTATCTTTAGTTTTATTGAGATTTTGAAGTCAAGTGAGCAACTTGCAAATCTTGCGGCCCGCTGGTTGGGTACATCTGGATTAGATCATAGTGTGAGACATTAATTTTATGTTGCGTTAATATATTCATTGCTATATATATGATGGAATCAGGGTCAAAACTGGAATGAATAATAGTTCTGCTATGAAGATTTACATCACATGTTTTCTTTAGAACGTTTCCCACAACCATCAATTATGATTAATTATCACCAAAGATACGCCAGTTTATTTAGTTATATTCAATTAATTTACTAAAATTACATTTAACATAACCCTATAAAACATACATTTTATTTTCAACAGTTTGTTCTATATCCAAATATCATTCAAGTAGTTTTATTCCGCGCGCTTACAATGCTACACTTCAAACTTTTTTCAATGAATAAATGTAAAACATATTTTTTCAAATCATAAAACGTTGAGGAACCGAACAAGAGTTCCACGTTACGCTTCTAATTTATACCTTACAAATGAGGGCTCAAATATTTGTATATACAAAAGTTTTTGTCGGCATACTACAGACTGATGAGTTCTCGCGCACGCTAGTTGGCTCTGAATAGAAGCAACTTAAAATTCATATCCAAATACACGAATGAAATGCAACATGTGAAATTTTATGCATATTGAATATAAAGGAAAATGAATTGAATAATACACGAAACGCTTTCACGTTTGACTTGTTAAAATTTGAGGTGAATTTGTTCAAAGCAAAAAATTAGGAAGTTTGCAGTTGCCTCGCCGAATGAATATAAAGCGCAACCCGCGGAAACCCCATTCAAATTTTGCATTTTTATTATAAGAAAAAGAGAAAAGTATACGTGGATGGAAATTATACGCGGACCGTCCTCACTTCTCACCTAAAAAATGTATCTCTAAAGCTTGGGCTAATTTGTAACTGAGCCTTTCAGGCCGTAAATTTCACGCGTGGAGTTGTGTAAACTTTTATAAAAAGTACGGCAATATATTTGCGATATACATCACGTTGGGTGACGTCTCTGTACCTTATTTCTGAAGTGTTTCTACTCTTTTTTAATGCTGCTCAAGTCTGTTTTATATCAAAGGAATGACAAAACAATTGACCTGATTAAAAGCAAAAAGTCGGAATAGTACGTTGCTGAGTGCGCGTTCGAAGATTTAATGTTGAACTAACCTGCACACTTGAATGATAATTAACCTAATAAATAGTAAGAGGCACTCTTAGATGAAAGAAAATTTAAAAAATAAGTATTGTCAAAGGTAGTATCTATTTTAAATGTTTATTTCATATATTTTTAATCTATAGTAATATATAAAGCTGAGATTATTTGTTCGTTTGCTTAAACGCGCTAATCTCAGGAAGTACTAAACCGATTTTGTTTTTTTTTTCATTAACAGTAAACTATATCAATCCTACTTTTTATCCCAAGAATATACAGATAATTATCACGGACACAATTATATATAGATAATTATCACGGAAAACATTTCCACGCGGACGGACCCGCAGGCCAAAGCTAGTTAATTAATAAAACTAATGATAAATTCCACAAATATAAAACAAAAATATGGGTTACCGGTATGAAAAATTCATATTCAAGTTTATCTAAGTAGAATAAATTACCCAATGCGACCCAACAACGTTTGCAGACATTTTTAAATTTGCCAAAGTTTTGCGAGCGTACATCAAGATAACTTTTTTGTTACAAGAATTATTTCACTCAATGCTAATATATTATACTAGTTCTTGGTTGCAGCTCCGCTCGCAATATTCTTGTGTACTCTTGGGATGGATTTTAAACTTTTTCAGAGCATGTCTGCAATCTATCGTGGATACTGAATGATTTTCATATCTGTATGAACAACATAGGCTTTATTATAGATAAGATGTGCTTTGATAAATTTCAATATTTACTTAATCTGTATGTAACCTTTATTATAGATAAGAAATACTTTTATAAATTAAATTAAAAAAAATATATATATTTTGTCGTGTACCTAGGTTTACATTTATTATCCGATAATAAAATTCGATAACCAGTAAATTTCTCACCACATTACAAGACGAAACACATACGGCGAAAAGTAGGTGCGCTGGTTGCATCTCTGTCTACCTTTCGGATCTTATTTTAGTGACTCTAAACATCTTTATCCGGAAGCGACATAGCAATAACAACGAAAAGCTCCTTAAATAAGGATTTTTATAAATCCTTGTATCATTCATTCAATAACAAAATTGTTCTAGATTTCGCATATTACGTAAAGTTATGCATAAAGCTTATGAAATACTTTTTGTTGCGATAAGCTCGGCTGGACGTAAGAAACACGGAACACTTTTTTGGTAAAAGGCTTTTTCACTTTTTCGCATAAACACCGGTTTGGCAAAAAGGTGTGCTCGGCGTTTATGTCTGAATTCCCTTTTATACGTGTTCTCATTGCCCTTTATTCGCTTGCCTTGTAGCTCAGTGTGCTTCATAAAATTATTATATTAGGATTTTTTTTATGTGCATGGTAAAATTACCTCACAACACTGGATAGTCAGCAAAATAGACTCCAGATAGTGTATTGACTGACGAGAAATCTCATTCTCGCCAGTCGATACAATGATACTAGATTACTACACTACACTTAGTATAGAATCAATGAACAACTCAAAACTTTAATTTCTCAACTATAATGATTAATCTCTAAAAGTATGTATTAATACACCGATCACACTTTTGAAAACAATCTAAGTAGACATTTAAGCTACTGAACTATTTAATAAACAAGATTTAACCTGTTATTTAATCGTTAGTTAAGTCGGCGCAGTATAATAAATAAAACTCAAGTGTCAAAATCAGTCTTATGCCACTAAAAATATCGTTTGAGGAGCTGTTAATATGCGTTTATTAAAACATCGTGAGGAAATCTGCATACCCCAAAAGTTCTCTATAAGAATTTTGACGTTATGTGAAGTCTTCAAATCCGCACTAGACCTCATTCCACCTGACCAGCCGTGGGACAATGTATAATACACTGCTCACATTATTAACCAGCGTCGATATTGAGATGCTGACTAACAACCATTTTCAATGAACGATCCCAATAGCTTTTTTCGGTCTATCTCAAAAATGGACCAATCTGATCAAATTTTTTTTTAATTGATTCATTAATGTAATCGAATTGACAATTGAGATTAGGATCGTCTATTAAAAACTGCTGTAATTTGAAAAAATATCACGGCTTATGTCGCACTTGAGAGCGTTACTGAGTAGTAATTATAAATACGGACTTAAGTAGCTAGCGCTGAACTACATTGTATTATTTCATACACGCCCCGGTCCGAGTGAGTCAACTAGATGAATTGCGTCGCCTCGCTACTTTATTACTCTGCTTAGTTTATTTCTCGTGCTAGCATTAACTTGTATGGTGAAATATGAGGAATAAGCGGCTTTAGATGTTGTCACAATGGCTGATTCGAGTGTGAAGGCGGTATAGGATAGAAAGGTTTTGTTTATAATACGCTTAGATTGTTTGATCAGAATATTCAGTTGCGTTATGCTGGCATAATTTTTTAAAAGGATTTTCTTACATTGAAATTTGCTTCTTTAAAAAATGATATTGGAGTTTTGTTTAGATAATTCGGTGAATGAAATGTCCCTCTTAAAAATAAAATTACTGAATGTATTTATCGTAATAATAATAATACGTCTGCAACTGAATAATGTAAAATACTAGCAACATTTAATCAACTATAATGTAGCACATGAAACATTTCCCAACTACTCTAGAATTAGAACAAGAACAATAGAATGCGAATGATCTAAATCAGGATACATTTGTGTTTGCACCGATCCCTTTATACTCGCTTTCTATCGAGTTTCAAGCTAGCGAACTTACCTCGTTGGATACAAAGGAAACTCGTTTGAAGGAAGTTTACGAAACTTATTAAAAGCAGATTAAAACTCTTTTGTAACTCTTTATGAAACTGGTAATATTTTCATTGCAGTTAAAGTAACTAAATATATATTAATACTTGACGAGGTTATTCAGTTAACTAAGGTTTTCTGCCTCAGCACAGCGGTTTGATGTTCTTTAGAAAGAAAGATGTTAGTAAATGAATTATTTGTCATGATGTTAATTAATGCATTATCTCGTTACAGTAAGCACGTACTTATCCTCTTAATTTATTTGAATTGTATATGGTTGCGGTCTGGATGATCCTGGGTTTGATTCCTAGCTCAGGTAATATTTGTTGGATGTTTCTTACTCAATTATTCCTAGATTGAATGAGAGAGGGATTAGGCAGTATTATGCAGGCGATCAGACATAAAAATTTAAGTAAAATCGTTAGTGCTGTATATTCAGTGAAAAACGCATTGCGAGTTGGCGGTGTTATTTGGGATAAGGTAGCAAGAAGACCTTATAATAACAAAGTATTGACTTGACTAGCCAGTAACATAATGAGTGTATCATCTTTAACCCAATCTGTATGCAAACAAGCAAAGATAGGCTCGAGATGAATATATGCGAATCATACATCCTCATCATCTTCAGCCTTTGGAAGATTACTGCTGGACATAGGCCTTCCCTAAAGATTTCCAGACCACCCTGTTAGACGCGGCCTGCATCCAAATTCTTGCAATCTTTATCAAGTCGCTTATCTACTTAGTACGATACAAAACAATAATAATATTGTTATCAGTACAGTAACTTCAGATCCGTGGAGTCTGTTTCACAGGTGACTGCTCGCCCGTCACTATTGAGGATTGCTGGCTCGAGTCTTCGTTTAGAACAATCTAAACCGATGACATAAATTACATTCGCAATTCCTCACTCTTATTCACGTCGAAGGTAGGGCAGTCAAATCTAATTATAGAGCAATTCAAAAGCGGAATTCTATATTTCTCACAGTCAAAACTTTAATCTTATTTGTTGTATTCCTATCATCAAAGGCAAACTATATCTAACGCCTTTGTGCTATTTTTATATTCGAATCTATCCAGCCTATTCAACCGTAAACCAAAGTGTTTCAAACGTTTATTTGAATAGTGAAAATAGTGAATTGCTCGCGACTCAGGCACTAACTCAGCATGAAATATGAGGGACGTGCGAGATTATGATAAGACTTTAACCTACTAAATCATTGGATTTTCCGCTTGAGAACTGAGGCAAATTTAAGGAGGATCAGGGTTTGGATTCACCGGTATCATGTGGAGTCTGAAGGGAGCTGTTAAATTGCTACATGATTTGGAAGTGAGATGATAATGGGTAATGTTTTGTAGCGGATTTTTTTCCATTAAAGCTATCAAAGATCTAGATATTTGAGATATTTTATTTATGCTGTATAACTATGATTAGCGACTTTTTGTTGTATTAGTTGTTGATCCAACTATTCGTAGAATTCAGGATCAAATTAATGAATATCTACCAAACAAAAATGGTTATGATTCAGGAAATTAATAAATTTATTCATACCGTAATTTTCAAGTCAAAAGTCAAGTTAAGCAGGATCTAAGTGATTACCGAGTTTATATTTTACAACCCTGTATATTTCTCGAAAATAGGAACCTTATGCTAGTTGGGAAATCGGCAATAGAATGTTCTGCCAAGACATTGTCTGCAGGTTCAAAACCAAGGCACTTCTGATTTTAAAAGTCATGTTTGTTGTTTATCAATTATCGTTCGCTTTAACGGCGAATCAAAACCCTCATGAGGAAATGTACAAAGCTGGATTTTTTAAATAAAATCGAGTGTGCAGCCAGCCAACCCGCATTAGGCTAGCGTGGTGGATTAAGACCCTCTCAGTATTAGGAGGCGGTCCGTGCTCTGCAGTGGGCAGTATTAGCATTATTATATTATTAATAGGTTGCCAAGTTTTTTTATAAAAATAATAACTTACGTTAGAACCTCCTGTATTTGATATAAATACTAAATTCCTCTCATTGCAACTCTGTATGTGGCTTTAACTGCAGATGATTTAACAACTAGAGCGTGCGAATAACAATTTGCGCCATAAAACTCATTGTTTTGTCAGTTTATGGTGCCTATTATCTTCCACGAGTCTATCTGGAGCAATCATGTATGTCTTTAAAATTTAGATTGATCTTGATTAATATTGTTCAATTGCCATGAAATTGGCATCAATAATGTAGCTTAAAAATTACTCTTGTAGTACACACCCACTAACTTCACTAATTCGATATATTTTAAATCAATCAATCAGCCTACTCGTCGCCAACTCCTGGAGATACTTCTTAAGTGAATTCCAACCATTCCTGTTCAGAGCATCAATAACCGAGAGTTCTAGAAAGATCTCATTACCAGATAATTATAACTTTATCATGTAAATTACATTTGTGTCCGATATGGCGATCAGCTCGCTTTCTATCACATCACGGGACGGAGCACCTCTGCTTACTCCTTTGGCGATAAAGGCGCGGTGTGTATCTGTTTTTTTGACCTTTATTTAGCTATATTAATCATTTTTTGTTCTGTTAATTGTAAGTTTTCCTAAAATAAAGAAAATACAATAAAATTATTGCCTCATTTCGTTAAAACATTTCCTACGTGGAAGTTTGAGGTTTGACCTGTACATTACCTACCAACATAGGTAAACACAGTTAACCCACAGCAACTTTTAACACTCAACGTAAACCGAGATTAACTGAACTAACAGCGTAACTTATGTAGAAAAAGATAAAACTTGACGTATTGTCCATCGTATATCACGGTCGGGCGCATGCGGGACGTTTTTATTACAGCAATAGTGCTTAGAGGGGATTTGAGAAAATAATTTAAATGTTTTTAACATTTACTGCAGTTTTAATAGACCCGTTTCGCTGTCATGAGACCTAACTAGCTGGTGAAATGTGTTGTAAGTTGTAACAAGGGATCTTATTCAACCCTTGGAAATGAAAAATGTGCGTGAAATTATCCATGGTGTGACCCAGTTTAGTTTCCGAGGAATTTTCGAAACTATCCCGTCCTCACGCATTACTAGAAATATTCCATACTAGCAATTCCTGTAAGATCAAAAGTAATATTTCTAGCCTGTAATGAAATTAATCAAATATATAAACAGGAGATGGAAATATTAATGTCCGAAGTGAACATTAACATTTCCATCTCATTCCTTGACAAAATAATAGAAGACGAAGTAATAGTGATGAAATAAAGAAGTATTTTAACTTCAAGTACAGGAACATTTACAACTGGAAAACCAGTTTTAGAATAAATTACACTTTTCTCACCAACAAATAAATAAATACATTAGGTACATATTCCTATAACAAAACACAAGATTTCCCACATATTAAAAAGCTTAAATAAAGAGACTTTTCTGTGGACGGAAACGCAAATAAAATCAACTGAAGAATAAAATGTAAATCCAAAACCAAAATGTGCAAATCCTGCAATCCACGGGAGGGAGTTTTATTCCTCCAGACATTGCTCGTAAAATCCACTTTACCTCGTCTAGACACTATTATTAAATCGAAATAAAGTAATCTACTTAATGTGTTATAATAACACAACTTCAAAGATGACTGAGTCTTGGCAATTAATCTCGTAGCGTTAAGAATGTATTTTTATAATTATATCACGTTTGTAACACGAGGTTTTTATAGGGAAATCTGCTTAATACGTAGCTAATAAAGCTACGTATTAAACGGATTTTTTATTGTTCTCATGATTAACCAGAATATTGTACAATCGTGTTTGATAGTAATATTATATGAAAGTGAAGCTAGGCGGCTTCGCTCTCAAAACAGACTTTTCCCAGATTATAAGTTCCATTGTGTTCTTATCCGGGATACAAAATAACGTATTGCTTCAGTTTGTGTGTCGATTTCTGTTTTACTGCGTTTACTCCTAACAAAACATTCAAACATCTAACTAATATTAGAAATTTGAAAATGTGTGAATATTTTGGATGTTAAATAACACGGAAAATGCGGAATGAATTTAGATGAAACTTGACACATGGGTAGACTATGTCCTGAATTAACACTTAAGCAATTTTATTACGGTAATTTGTTCCCGTGAGAAAATGCAGACATTTTTATATATTTTTAAATAGATGGCGAAGCTGTTTTGTAACTGGAAAGGCTTTTCACGCGGGTGAAGCCAGCAACACCTAGTCTTCCATAATATTACTAAAATAAAATACTTGTATACAATTCATACAACTCTCTGTAGGTAATAATATGATCTTTTAAACCCAACCGATACTTTATTCACTATAAACTGTAAAACGTCTTTCTGCCAGCATTTCACTTCATAAAGTGCGATGACGTAGTATCCCTATACGAATAAAATTATACGAGCGTTATATCGGTAAAATTCGTCTTAACCAGACTTCACATGTGATTTCAGCGTACAAAATATAAAACGAAATCGACTGATTTACGACGCTTCGTGTGTTTGTAACATCTGAAAATGTATACAATAAAACATGTGATACAATTTTTTAGATCTTAAATGGAAGACGTTTGGCTATAAATTATACTTATTAAGAATTTAATTATTTACATGCTTGAGAAGTATGTTACAGTTCAAGATAGAACGTATGAATGTGTAAGGATCAGAAGAAACTAAATGTAAAAAAAACATTCTTTTATTCTATTTTCATATAAACCGAATTACATAGTGCAATTTGACAAAATATTCCACACTAGGCTATGCCTGTAGTGTAGTATGTTATGTAGAACATGATAAAGAATGCGGTGTTTAAAACTACAACAAAGACAGTGAAAAGGAGGTCTTAATAACAATAAAAAATTTGCTAAGTTTGACAATTTAAGTAAGATCCATACAATAAAATGCCGACAATATTACAGTCATTTAATGCTTTTCATAAAATCTTCCGCATATAATCAGGACCATAGTAGAAATAGTATTATTGTACACGTATTAATATTAATATACTCAACAAAGAAAACTTTAAACCGACTGTAACGCGTATAACATTCCTTTAAGATATTGTAACTTTTTTTAAGCCGATATCTATATCAGAGGGAAGATACTATGAGAGTTAACCTTCTCACTGTGCAGGATGCAAAAAACCAGGCGAAAAGGAAGGATCGCAGTAGGACGGCAGGCCCTGGCACCTAGGCTGGGATAAATTGCCAAGCAGCAGATCTATACCAGAGGGGAAAGGGAAATTTACCGAAAGGGACAGAACATATAGGTACTAATATACATAAATGCGGTATGCAAATCTTTTTAATGATAATTAGATTCTACAATAAAGGTAAGCTGATAGGAATCGAGTTATAAATCCTTCGCCATGGTAGGTATGAATCGATTTAGGTAAATATATCAGATAACCGAAAAGAAATAAAATGTTTCGTTTATTTAAAGCACATCAAAAAGAAACTTGAAGCGGACCCCACGGTGAGACCGCACTCAAATCCTTTACAAACTGTCCCAAACCGCTTGCTCTCTTACTTTAATGTTTTGGTGCAATTTAAGTAAGTTAGAGGGTATATCGAGGCTTCTTTAGAAAGCCGTTTACACAATTGTTAGCGGTTTTAGAATATAAATATAAAATGATACGCAACGGCTAAAATTTTTTTACTGCTGATGTTTTATAATATTTTTCTAGCTGCAATATCGTCTGTGTATACGATTTTGTGCTTTGATTAATTGCAATAAATCTACTTATCCATTGAAGCGTTCGTGCACAAAGCATTTTATAAGTGTTAAAAGCCCTAATTAATTTAATTAGTCGATAAAACTGTATGCATAGGCATTACTTAGATATAGACTAAATTTCCTTATGCAAGGATTCTGGGTAGTAACCGCCGCTTTGTATATCGTGACTGTCATACGTTAAAGATTAAAATTTGTGTTTTGGGTCATTATCAGTATCGCACGCAGGGTTATCACAGTTCTGGGAAGACCTGCTTTTTATGGATATTTAATATCATATGATTGACCTGTTTTCCTCGCTATTCAATTGTTATATAAATATTATGTATATTGTCTTGATTTTGAAGCAATGTTTCTTGACTAACTATCACTTTAAAACTAACCAACAAACCTGACAGTGTTAGTACATTGTAACTTTGGTACTCCAAGTTACAGTTAAACTCAAAAAAGTTAGATCAAAGGTTAGTAAATTCGTACACCCCGCACTTAGACATTAACGCCAGAACTCCAAAGTTCCACTCGCAACAAGTTCCTCGCTTGCACCGACACAAAACATTTGAAAGTTTTTACCTATCTGCTCATTGTTCGGATACAAGTTTTTCTGTCTCTCTAGTACGTGTGGAACCTCTCTGTTGACTTTAAAGGCCGAGCACATCTGTTACACCCCGTGTAACGCCATTTTACATGCCATTGGCGACACGTGCGCGGTGTTCAAGTAAAATTGATAGTGTTTCACTATATTTCTAGGTAAGCTACGAGATACGTTTCCTTTGAGTATCGCGTAGATTACTTTTTATTTTAATTTTAAAGTAGGTACATGGGTCAGTTATCGAAACGATACAATATTGCATATATATTTTAATCATGCATTATAATGATTATTTTTATTAATGTTAGATGATAGAATGTTAGTAGTTAGTACTCCATTCGTAAACATATACGTACGGAAAAAAAAGATGTTTGATTGATAAAGTATAAGTACTCTATGAGTACATTTATTGATTTTTTTTTATAACATCTTGCCAATTACGTCGCATGATTTTACGAAAACTAAAGCAAAAAATTAAATAATTCGTAACATGTGACTCTAGTGGCAAATTCTAGAATAAGGACAATATATTTTTGTCATTTCTTTTTATTATAATATAACGTTGGCTGTTTAATTTCAAATTCTAAATTCAATTTTAAACGTAGCGTACCGCGACGTATTAGTAGTGTGTTTATAAACGCTGTATATACAGTACCTACCCTAGTAGGAATTTATGTATTATAATGTAGTATTCCTATCAAGTAAGATAGCGTTATTTACTATTAATTAGACGATACCATACGTCAAAAATGAGATATGTGTAGCTGTTTACCATAATATACACATTCCTATTGTTATACGATTTATGTTCGTGCTGGCTATTTAGTTCCAAATACTCTCACAGGGCGCTGTTAAAATTTCTGAACAAAATGTAGACGAAACTATTGTTAAGGATACGATAACGCGTAAATTCGTGCTAGGAGTACTAGAGTACCTATATATAATAATATCAGCCCTGTGTTATATACTTGCCCACTGCTGAGCACGGGCCTCCTCTACTACTCAGAGAGATTAGGCATTAGTCCACCACGCTGGCCTAGTGCGGATTGGTAGACTTCACACACCTTCGATATTCCTATAGAGAACTTTTCAGATGTGCAGGTTTCCTCACGATGTTTTCCTTCACCGTTAAAGGGAACGATAAATTCACAAAGAATACACACATGATTTTTTTAGAAAACTCAGAGGTGTGTGCCCTTGGGATTTGAACCTGCGGACATTCATCTTAGCAGTCCGTCACACCCAACTAGGCTATCGCCGCCGAGTACCTATAGTCCATTGAAAAGTTACATTTGGGGTTGCGTTTTTTAGAGGACACAATTTTATTTTTTTGAAGTGTAGAGGGGGTCAGTCTAAAGCTAAGACCAAGTTTGTGGGGTCGCCACCCTTGTCCCACGGCCGCCATCTTGAAAATAGGGGTTGAAATGGTTTTTACGATGTATCTCTTAAACTATTTATCTGACAAAAATGTATAAACATTTTTGTTGCAAATTAAATTCTCTACAACTTTGGTTTAGTAACTTTTGTCGTAAAACTATAAATAAAAAGTTATAGCGAAAATGTTAAGAAATTCAATGTTAAGCAATGTCCATTGCAACGTCATCAGAACGTGTTTATAAGGTTCATAATACTTTTTGTACTCATTAATACCCAAATACCCAAGGGACCATTAGGGAACAAAAGAACATCTGCCTGCTATTATTATTATTATTTCTAACCCTCTTATTGTAAGAATAGCTGATAATATTGTGTTGAAGTTGTCCTAAGTAGAAAGTTTTTTTCATTAGCATTTTGACTTTTAAAAGTCTTTTAAAAGTCAAAATGCTAATAAAAAGTAGTTTTCACTAAAGTTAAAATCGTGTCTAAAATCATTCGAAATCGTCTGCAGAATTAAAACAGAATAAAATACATTCGCACGTACAGAAATATGTAGCACAACTAAAAGATATAAGTTGAACGACAACTTCAACACAATATTATCAGCTATTCTTACAATAAGAGGTTAGAAATAATAATAATAATAGCAGGCAGATGTTCTTTTGTTCCCTAATTGTCCCTTGGGTATTTGGGTATTAATGAGTACAAAAAAGATTATTATGAACCTTATAAACACACGTTCTGATGACGTTGCAATGGACATTGCTTAACATTGAATTTCTTAACATTTTCGCTTATAACTTTTTTATTTATAGTTCTACGACAAAAGTTATTAAACCAAAGTTGTAGAGAATTTAATTTGCAACAAAAAGTGTTTTACATTTTTGTCAGATAAATAGTTTAAGAGATACATCGTAAAACCATTTCAACCCCTATTTTCAAGATGGCGGCCGTGGGACAAGGGTGGCGACCCCACAAACTTGGTTTTAGCTTTAGACTGACCCCCCCCTACACTACAAAAATATAAAATTGCGTCCTCTAAAAAACGCAAGGTAAGGCCTAAAAAATGTAACATTTCAATGGACTACTATATATTATTATATATTGAGTAAAACTTGACAAGTTACAAGTGTCCGCGACATGACATGCACAGTCAGTTTGTACCTAATATTACTAGATTACATAATTGTCTGACATGCGATACAGATTTCGATATCCTCCATGACTAGAGGATGAAAGCGTTCTCGAGTTCAACTCCTCAACCATATAATAAAACAGTAGAAAAGTTTTAATCTCGGGGTTATTTTGACAATAATTGCTACTTTATTTAAATAAATCTCATGTCAAAAGTAAATACCAAAACAATAAATGTTTTTAGCCTCAGGGTTGGGTCACCGAAGTATCCGCTATTACCCATTCTGTATAATAATTATAATATCAGCCCGTATTATATGTCCGACTGCTGGGCACGGGCATTCTGTACTACTGAGAAGGTTTAGGCCTTACTTTACATACTCTCAAAATTCCTTAGAACTTCTCAAGTATGTAGGTTCTTGATCACTTTTAAAGCAAGGAATAATTCTAAAGAATACACATATAACTTTAGAAAAGTCAGAGGTGCGTACCCTTGGGTTTTGAACCTGTGGGCATTCGTCTCGGCAGTCCTTTCCACTCTCAACTAGCCTACTGCCGCTTTTTCATATCCAACATTTATATCCTACATTAATTAAATGATTACATTAACATTAAACATAATTTCAATAAAACTGCTGGACCGTGACATCGTTGCGGCAAATTGGCCTCTTTTATAACAAAATAAACAATTCATTAAATTAAATTTCACGCTTCCGTGGATAGGTCCTTTGTGGCATAGACAGCAGTGGAGGAAATAAATAACAATATAGATAGAACAGAAGCCTGTCTTGTTATCGACTGTCTTAGCGTGTTCCGACGCCGTGAAATTTGTTTGAAACTTGTAAATATATTGGCTTTTTATAATTTGAATGTTGAATGACAAACACAATACATTGTTTTAAAAGTAGTGTAGTTACCATGGTGATCACATAAAAATACACCTTAATTACCAAGACTGAGATTCGAATATAGCAAATCACGGTTTAGTTGTTACAGCAATTAGAGTTGTAGTAAGCGATCACATGAAGAGAGATTTTGAAATTGCCTGATCGTATTCAACCTTCATCTCAATAATTTGCTATTTTCAAGGTGTGCATTCAATATGGTGTTTTTCTCATTGCGTTGAATGACGAGAATAGCTTACGGTTCGCCTGATAGTAAGCGATACGGCAGCCCATATACATTAGAAACACCATCCAGCACCTTGAAATACAAAGTATTGTTTGGTATTCCACTGCGCTCGCCATCCTGAGACATGACATGTTAAGTCTTATTATGTCCAGTAGTTACACTGGCTACATTGTCCTTCAAATCCGAACACAACTGTAACTACACACTGCTGCTTGGCGGCAGAAATAGACATTATGGTGGTGGTACCCACCCAGGCGGACTCACATGTGAGAGAACTACCATCATTAAATATGTTGTGAAAACTTAGCAACAATTCCTAGTTCTTGCGTAACCGAGGTCGAATGTCGGTTTTATTTCGAAATCTCCTTTTTTAAAAGAGGCGTAAATACGTCCTTTTCAAGTGGTAATGGAGAAGTATGTCCTCAAGAAGTAAGAGGACGTAAATTCTCATTACTTCGCAGTAAACATGAGTGGTTAAAGATGAACCTAAAAGCATTAGTTTACAGATACAATGTTCAGGAGCTATTTTTTTTCAAACTACCGCTTGATTGTAAGCGAAATGGCCTGCAAACCTAAAGATAAGCGAGGGCTTTTCTTTTTTCTAGCCTCGCCTTAGCTCAAGTTTTGGAGATTTAATTGCTGTTGAAGTTTTAGGCAGTGAATTTTATATTTCGTTATTTTCCCGCTGGTTATATTTTTTAGTTAGGTATACCTACTTATTACCCTGTATTATTATGAAGATGGATTATTCTAATATTTAGTTGTTTTTTTCCTTACCTATAGACTCTGTTGTGGATTTTTTAATATGAAATAGCTTTAAAATCGAGTCACAATTTAACATATTTAAATTCAAGACATTTATTTCTTTGTGATACAAATACAGATAAAACTTTTTTTGCAAGTCATGTAACTATATTTGTTTTTTTTACTTACAAGCATGGTATCTTTGTTTTTTTTTTTAAATTGAAGGTAAATTGGCTCCAATTATGGCGAAAAAGTTTCTCTCTGGCTCTTACTTACTGTGAAATACTTATAAACTATACTAGTTTTTGTCTGCAACTCCGCTCGCGTGAAAAGTTTTTCAAGGACCAAAAACAGTCTATAGCAGTCAAGAATTATAGCTTCCTATTATTGAAAAAAAAAAAAAACAGTTTCGTAGTTGCTGATATTAGCGCGTTCAAAACAACATAGAATTATTGTTATAGTATAGATTAATGAACCAGCTAGTAACTCAATCAAGTCGAAATAAGCGAAACAGAAATGCAAGAAAATGCTCAAATACACATTGAATTTCCGAACTGTACGCGAAACACGACCCATATCACTTTTTGTGTTTGCAACTCGTTTAATAACTTGCTCCTTTAATTATAGGCCGGTTTTAAACGGACTCCAGGAGTGTCTACCTTTTTCCAAATGATGGGTTGCAGCGCAATAATTATCCATTTAAGGAGGTATAAAAATGTTGCGTGTTGAGGCGGCCTAAATTTTTAAACTTGGTTCTGTCACTGAGGACCGTAGGTGGAACTCGGTTTCGCTCTGAAGTATTATATCAGCTAAGATGCTGTCGAATTGAAGTTAGCCAGCTTTATCATTCTATCAATCAACAATCATCTTCGTT
>NW_023592480.1:0-24499 GCF_014839805.1 Manduca sexta | reverse complement strand
TTGCTTGATAGAGTTTTTGGGTTAAAAGTTCAACTATACATTTTCTGTGATAGTAGATAGACTATGTCCTACCCAGGGCCTCTAAACTGTCTCCATACCAAATTTCATTGAAATGTGTTGAGTAGGTTTAGCTTGTCTTGTTCAGACAGGCTGACCGATGGGGCTGGGAACTTTTCTTATAATATACTAGCTTTTGCTCATGGCTTCGCCAGCGTGAAGGAGTTTTCTGGGATAAAAGTCCCACTAGATATTTCCCGGGATAGTAGCCTATAACCTTCCCAGGATCTTATACTATCTCCACACAAAATTTTGCTTTCTTATACCACGTCCTGTTCCCATGGGTACCAGATAATGAGTATAATATGTCCGTCTCCTGGTTCTAAGCTTCCTCTCCACCAATTTTCAGCCAATTCGGTTCATCCATTCTTGAGTTATAAATAGTTTAACTAACACCACTTTCTTTTATATATATAGATATTTTGCTTGAATGTTTGCTGCCATATCATGCTAAAACCACCCTATGACTTAAAATTTATAAAGCTATATTCTATCTAAGATATAAGGAACATTTGGGACTGATGGCCTATAGGAAGAACTAATTAACATACATAAGATGAACATGCATGGCCTGCATTATGGGATTGATCTAAGTTCATATTATTATGGATAATGAGGGCACAGGTAGTTACATAAATAATAATACCGGCCCACTGATGTGCATGGCCCTCCTCCTCTACTGACAGGGATTAGAGTTTAGTCTACCACATTGGCCTAGTGTGGGTTGGCCATCTTCCCATATCTCTGATTTTTTGCTGCTTATGTTTAGAAGGAATTGTTTATTCAAGAATATAGGGTGTATAATATGTTTGTATACTGAGAGTTTATTTTCAGGTGGGCGAGTTCTGCATGTTGTTCAACGAGCAGGTGAACATGAGCGAGCCGCAGCCCGCGGCACCGGCGGCGCCCGCGCGCTCGGCCGCCGCGCCGCCGCCCGCGCCGCCCGCCGCGCCCGCGCCCGCCGCGCACGCGCCTGCGCACAACAACAAGGGGGAGCGGTTCGCACCCGCGCACGCCCCGACCGACCACGGCGGCAAGCACGCGCACAAGACGTACGTGCGCGGCCGCGGACACCAGCGCGGCAACACGCGCAGGTAGCGCGCCGGACCAGCCGCATTACACGTTACTCGCTGTAGTGGATCTTACATGTCGCGGTGTTGCGCCGATACTGACGCACCAGGCTCAGATCCTCATTCACTGGATGTTGTAACTTGTATTTGTGAAATTGGCTACTTGACAATTCTCTGAAAGTTATATTTATCTTAAAACATGGAGATCGAAGAACATAATTGTAATATTATAATATTATTATGGATGATGACAAAAAATTATGAGGTCGCACGATGCACAATCACAGCAGCCCGCGTTTCGGTTCTTGTAATCAATAGATAAAACATGACAAATTTATTTTGCAAAAATACAACATTTACAATTTATTTCAGCACATAAATGGTACAATTTCTTATTTTTCACTTATAAGAAATATAATACTATTTATGGTATGTATGTATGTAATAAATAATATTATATTTCCTACTTTATCGTAATAGTTCTGTGAAGTTGCCAGTTATTATGTTTAGTACAAATTCGCCACTCTCAATAGATAAACATTTATACGTGATACGACAACAAAACCGTAAACGAAATATAATAATGTAGGCTATTGTTTTACAACATATTATTTGATTAGATTTGTATTTGTTTTTTGACCTGGCCTGAATGCAGAATGCCTGACGACACTCGGCCCTTTCAACTCCCCACACCGGACTTTCGGATGATCGGTTTAGACACGACACGACACGGGCGCGGCACGGAGCTCGGCTCGAGGCTCGCGGGCCGTACGCGGGTCGGGGCAGCGAGTTCCACGACTTATTAGGTTTAATGACCAGAGTGGTCGAATCGGACGGTACAGATGTGGAAGGTGCCCATTCCGCGCGATCAAGAACAAAATCTGCACCTGAAGCGTGCTTGAACAACATATTTAATGTATTCCATAGTCAGTGTAAATAGGAGAGATGGGATCACAAAAATGGACCCGGCATAATAATATAAAAAAATTAAATGTACACGATGATGCATTGTAGATGTTTTGTTTAATTGTAGAAGTTGACAATGAATAAATGTCTTCATCATAACAATTATTGCGTTAGATACATACCCCCTTATTCATAGACGTTTTTTGTCTAAGGATTTGGAGCTTTGCTGTGATAACAAGTCTGTTTCTCTGCTTTGTTTATCTGCCGGCTTGCTGTTTGTTCAGCTTTGTTTATCTAACAGCCAATTAGATTAAAGTTGTATCTCAATATTAGCCAATCACAACGGCTCTATGTGTCTACACACTGCGAAGGCTGCCATGCCGTCAGCACTGAGAAACACTTGTTATCACAGCAATGCTCAGTCCTTAGATAAATAACGTCTATGAACAAGCGGGATAGGTTATTTTGTAATATAGTGTCTAATTAATAAATCATTGAAAGTATCACCATGCATAATTATTTTAGTTGTAAGTAACTTCATTCGGTTTAATTTAGAGGAATGCGAAGCATGTGGCGTATTAACATAAGAAAACCTGAAGGAGCTATAACAGGCAAGCCGGCATGGCTGTGCCGTCTGCCGACCGTCTGCCGGCCTAGCATGCGCATCACGAGATATCTCGAGAACGAGAGTAGACAAATTGTCGATGTCGATAAATATCTCGTTTTCTCTTTTTTCCTATCTGGCTTCTGTCCTTTGGGACAATTTTGCCAACGTCAAGTTCTAGGCATACACATGTAGGAAACGAAGTAAGAATTCAGAAGACGATAAAGTAGAAACAAGCAACAAAAAAGAAGAACGACAACAAACTACAGAGACGAATAACGACATGGACAAGGATATACGAATACCTACATTGAGCAACACTAAAAAGAGACAGTAAGAGAAGAAAAAAAAAAGGGCCCATAAGGGAAGGACTTAATATATCGAATACTAAAGTTTAATATTATTAATAAGAATGAATTTTGATAAAATTTTAATAAAAGGGGAATGAACCTGAGAAAGCAAGCAGTTAGAGTTTGTGGGGCGTGGGATATAAGGAGGGATTAAATCATATAAAGAAATGGATAATTTTGGGCAATTAAAAAAGATATGGTCAATAGTACCATCCTCCAACCCACATTCACACAACGAATGATCTCTAATCCTTATTTTAGCCAAAAACGGGGAACAAACATGACCTAAACGAAGTCGAATAATGGTGGAAGTAACCCACCTACTGGCATTACGATACTTGAAAACCATGGTCTAACGGGGACTTCTGATTGAATACAACCATAATGTTTGCCCTTAACAGTTTTAGACCTTAGCCAGATATGATTCCATTTTGAAAAGTCGTGGTTTAGCAACTGAGAAAAGATCCGAAGGAAAACTTTAAAATGAGTGGAACAGCCTGATCTAGTAGCCTCTTTTGCATAGAAATCTACATCTTCATTACCTCTAATGCCGTTGTGACTTGGAATCCAAGCTAAAACTACTTCAATTCCAAGACATTGACATTTATAGAGCAGTTCTTTAGTTTTTAAGCTTAAGGGGAAAATAGTTTTAGAACGAAGAGGGAATTTTATAATATCCTGAAGGCAACTAGATGAATCAGAAAAATATAGATTTATTAAGTTTGTGAGATTCAACAAAAGATACCGCTTCATAAAGAGCAATTGCTTCAGCGGAGAAAACTGAAGAGAGAGGAGGAACTTTAAAATTTAAAATCACCTTATATTTAGGGATCCAAACAGCTGCGCCTACGCAGTCAGAAGGGGAGAGTTTGGAACCGTCAGTAAATATATTTAGCCAGCCATTCCATTTATCATTGACAATAGTGTTAAAAAGGTTATTAGCACAGGAGTTATTTTCTCTATACCAAAGTTAAAAATAACGTTAGGAGGAAAGAAAGGGCATCATATTCCATCGAAAAATAGGATTGATGGGGAATTGGACTACAGGACATGGGAGATCGGTGAAAGTTTTATAACTAATTATAAGGCAAGGTGGGTCTTTATGCAACCAATACTGAGAAGAGCGAACCAATTGAGAAAGAGAACTTAGTCTGGAGGAAAGGGGGTGTTGGGAAAGTAACATGGATCTACAAAGAAAACGATCAGAAAGATATTGCCTACGTAATTTAAGAGGAGGATCGACACACTCCACTTGTAAAGCGTTAATTGCAGAAGATTTCATTGCTCCAGTGACAATCCGAAGACATTTAGCCTGATTTTGTCCAGTTTATTTAAAGCAGATTTATTACAAGGTTCCAACAGGAAAGTTCCATAGTCAAAGTGGCTTCTGATAATGGCGTTATATAGCAAGTTTTTGACAATAGGGTGTGAGAACCCCACCATACGCCAGAAAGTGACCTTAGCACATTAACATTTTTTCACACTTATTGGCGATAAAGTCCAGGTGAGGAACCCCTTGCAAGCCTTGAATCGAGAATAACTCCCAAGAATTTTGTTACATTTTTATTCAAAATTGGGAAACCATCAATAAAAATATCTAAATTAGGAATAAATCTTTTTTTAGAAAATACAACTACATTACTCTTTGCAGCTGATAAATTAAGGTTATGTTTCAATAACCAGACATTGAGATAGGATAGAGCAGTATTTAATCGAGTGGCTGCATCCGAAAACGAAGGTGAAATGGCGTATAATGCAAGGTCATCTGCATATTGTAATATATTACAAAATGACTCCACAGATTCATCAAGGTCGTATGTATAGAGGCAGTAAAGGATAGGACTCAAGACAGAACCTTGGGGTAAACCCTTCCAAATCGCACGAGGTGAGAAAGAGACATGATGACGAATTGAAATCAAACGAGCCATTTGTAGATTACAAATGACACTAGTTAACCTCTCAGGGATACTCAGCTGTAGCATTTTCTGCCTGAGTAGTTGGAGAATAACACTGTCATATGCAGAGGAGATGTCCAAAAAAACACCCACAGCATGCTCGTTTCTTGAGAAAGCAAGTCTTATGTCTGTAGTTAAAACGGCGAGACTATCAATTGTACTCATGCCTCGTCTAAACCCAAACTGCGTTCTTGATAGTAAACCTTTGCTTTCAACAACGCATTCCAAACGATTTTTTAACAGATGTTCAAATATCTTTAACAAAGCTGAAGATAGTGCACATGGAATTATAATCTGACTTTTCCAAGAATTTGGAAAATTACCAGAGAGAAATATTTGGTTAATAATATTTAGAAACAGATGTTTTGTTGAAGGTGAAGCTTTGCAAACAAAAGAATATGGGATACCGTCTGCACCAGGAGCAGAGTCACTAAGGTTATTTAGAACAGAAGACAGTTCTTCAAACGAGAATATTTGATCCATTTTATGTGAAGAGGTTAGATGAGAGATTGGGGGAGGAAAACAATTAAAACAAGGAACAAAAGGGGAGCTAAATTGTCAACAAATGCGCCAATCCACGAAGAAGCATCGTTAGAAGAAATATTGCAATTCACGGAAGAAGCTCTACGGAAGCTTTTAATATTTTTCCAAATAACTGAAGCATGGGTACGGGGAGAGAGACTTTCACAGAACTTTTTCCAACCCTGTTTCTTTTAATGATAAAAATCTGGTAGTGCTGGCTGCGACTCGTTTATAACATAGGTAATTTTCTGTACTCATATTATAATTATAAATAGATTCAACATCTTTACGCTGACTCACCATGGCAGAGCACTCCGAGTCCCACCAAGGAGGGGAAGGTAATTTACGACATGAAGAATTTTTTAGAGGAAAAATAGAGCTCGCAACTGACAAAAGAGTGTCGGTTAGAGAGAAATATAAGTTAATAAAATTATAATTATCAACGGGAGGAAAAGACGAAGTTTTAACTTCGACTAATTTAGCAAATGAATTAGATGATGCCAAGTGAGAGCCCCACGCAGGGTGATGGCAATTAAAGTCACCCAAAATAATAACAGGACGAGGAAGAGTTGAAAAAATACTAGACAGTTCAGACACGATGGAGGAATTAGGATAAGGAATGTAAACAGAAAGAATTGTGATATTATTAACTCTAGCAGCAACAATATTGAAATCCGGACTGTGGGATGGAAGGGAATTTGATTAAATGGAAAATTCCTTTGATTAGCAAAGCACAACCACCATATCCATCCATCCTGTCATCCCGAGACAGGAAAAGCCAGAAACTCTAAAGTGAGAACCAGCCTTAAGCCATGTCTCAGAAATGGCAAGAACAAATGGGTTGAACCTGTTAATAAGAAAAATAAGGTCATATTTTTTATGATTAATACTTTTAACATTCCATTGTAGGAGGGATTGACTCGAAGCCATTTTTATCAATTGCAGAGATAATTTCTTGTAGCTTTTGAATGACATTGTACGGTATGGCATCATTAAATTTAGTCACAATGTTTATTAAGAGGTCAGAAAGTAAACCAATAAGGCTGTCATTTTGTGATGGGTCTTGTTGCTGCAACAAAGCATGACCATTGGGCATATAAGAGAGAGGGGTAGATGTTATAAAATTGTGAGCTTCATGATCATAGGATACTCCAAGAAAAGGCCTTGGCAGACGGGGTTTAACAATAGTTTTTATGGGAAGACTGCGAAGGCGAAGGGTTTGCTATGAAAGGAGGAGGGATCTAGGAGAAGAAGAACTAGAAGAAGTTTGGGGCATTGGTTGTGATTTGGTGGCATCAGAATAAGGTCTACGGGAAGTTATTGGAAATTTTGGGAAGCCTCAGTGTATGAGATGTTGTTTTCAGACATAACTATTTTAATGGATTTCTGTCTAGAATGCTCCGACAAGCCCTGTTAGTAGAAAAATGGGATCCAGAACAGAAAAGACATAAAGCCTCCGACTCAGGCACTACACAACTGTCTCCAGTATGCTGATGGGCACATCTGAAGCAGCGAGGTTTGGAGCGGCATTGGCTTTTTGTATGTCCGAAACGGCAGCAAGCCAAGCACTGGATGGTTGGGAGCTGGTAAACGCTTACAGGCAGGGAGGAATTAAAGCAAAAAACTCTGGAAGGGAGGGTTTGTCCTTGAAATGTGATAACCACAGTTTGGGTAGGAATCCAAACTGGTGAATTATCCTGAAATATTTTCCTATTCAAACGCCTTGCTTTAATTACTGAGCCACAATTATCAGGACAAACAATCGCATGAACTAATTCCTCCATGGACCACTCAACTGGCACATTTTTAACTATTCCCATACGAGTAACATGGAACTTAGGAATCAGGGCCGAAAATTTATGTTGAGCTAATAATGGATTCACTAAGAAGTTATTAGCATCTGTTAATGATTTAAATTCAATAGAAACCCGATTGCGACCAATAGCTTTTATACCGTCAATTGTGATTCCGGAGATAGCGTTTTGAAAAAAGTAAGTTGCTCCTAGCTTTTTAATGGTCGTATAGTCAAGCCAGCAGATGGGTCTGGTTCCACTCTGGTGACATGGACTAAATAAGGACCATTAGCACAGTCGTCATATTTTAATAGAGAATTTTCGAGAAAAATCAGGGTGAGTATACACATTTTGAAGGAAGCAGAGGGAGGGTTTAATGTTTTCTTAGGAACAGGGGGTCATCAGACACCGAATTAATAGAACGCTTTTTGCAACAGATGTTAAAGAGCTGGTTGGGACTTGGACTGGATTGGGGGAGGAATATCTGGAGGATCTGGGGGGCTGGGCGGATCCGGATCCATAATTGAGTCAAAGATATTACATTACAAAATAAAACAACCACTTACCAGATACCAAGGAAAACAAAAACAGAAAAAAACAAAAAAAAAAAAAAAAAATCCAATACAATTTCAAAGGAAACCAAAAGAAACGCTTACACAGAGAAACCACCTACGAAAAGAGTTTTTTTAAAGTAAATAAACAAACAAAGCAAAAAATATACAAAAACAGGGAAAGATAACAAATTTTTGAGGTTATACGTGCACGCTTGACCGTATCGAGTACCCAAAAAAAACCTTTATAGATCTATGATCCAATTAGGTTTTTTTTTTTGACGTTTTATGTGACAGTTTATGTCATAACAAAGAGCATAATGTAAATAAAAACGTAAATAAGTAAAACAAATTCAAAATTAATAATAATGTTGTACAATATAATAAGGATTCTAACACAAAATAACAGCTCCGCCCTATTTTTGGAGTACACGAAGTAACAAGACACAAATCAAATAAAATCTAATAAGACAATTATTTGTACGAGTATATGGTGCCCAAGCCGGACTTTACCTCGGGTGACTACGCCCCGCCGTGAGAACGATGTACCATAATGCCTAATGGAATCAGTAGTCCAATCGGAAGGAGATGGCTGTGGCTTTGGGCCCTCACAAAAATGCACCCAATTGATGTAAGTATATGTAGTGAAACAATAACCTTATTAGCAAAACACCAATGTTGTAAGTTGAACTTTGCAGCCACAAAGCTCAAGTTTGTTCTTATTCGATGGTAATTGATGTTTTTAGTATTAGTGTTTATTAAAATATGAAATAAGTATATATTTTCTTTTTGTTTTAGTTCCGTGAATCAAGTGCCTCTACATTCATTGAATGTCCCCAGCCCAGCAGTCAACACCATGTTGAAGAGCTTACCAAATACTACTCCCAAAAAGTTTTTTAGTTGCTCGGTTTGAACTTAATACTTTAATGAAAATATGTATTTTTATAACCAGTTTTTTTTAAGAAAAACTACATTTTTTAAATACTTAATATCATGTATACTTATTGTTCAAAGATCAATTAATAAAATAGACAATTTAATCCATCGAAAACTAAAAGATGGCGTTGTAATAAGTAATGACGTACGGTAGTTATAAATTAGGGCAATAGATGGCGCTGTACAATTTCTTTAATTTTGTACATCGCGATGTCAAGATTCTCCGACCCATATGTATAAGGGTTGGGGAATCATGCCTCGTCAGTTCGGGAATCCAAAGCAACCATGTAAATCAGAGCGAGTAGTGAAGGAAGAACAGTGCGTATAAGTGCATCAGAGCGAGTAAGGTATAGAGGTAAACAAGTGCAACTTCTTAGAAATTATAAACTGTAGACTGTAGTGTTACTAGTGCTAATAATAAATATTGGTTTTATGTGAAAGAGTGTCTTTATTGTGTGAACCCGGACTCTTAGCACACACACTACACCAGAGCAAACCCAAACATTGGTCCTTCGAGCCGGATAGAGTTCAGTGACCTCTATCAAGTAAAAGGTCAGGGACTTCTACGATACAAAGTTTAGTGACCTCTATCAAGCAAAAAGTTCAGTGACCTCTACCAAGCAAAAGTTCAGTGACCTCTACCAAGCAAAAGTTCAGTGACCTCTACCAAGCAAAAGTTCAGTGACCTCTACCAAGCAAAAGTTCAGTGACGTCTACCAAGCAAAAGTTCAGTGACGTCTACCAAGCAAAAGTTCAGTGACCTCTACCAAGCAAAGTTTAGTAGTGACTTTACCAAGCAAAGTTCAGTGACTTCTACAAAGCAAAGTTCAGTGTCCTCTACTGTCAGTTCACCAGTCACCATACGTTGCGGGTCGCAGCGCTACGTGCAGCAGCGGGTCCAGCAACTTCATTGGAGCCATCAAGTACAAGCAACCGAGCAGAGCAGAGCAGTATTTATTAATATTTATTATTTTATTTATTTGTTAATTAAGTAGTTAATTTAATAGTTGTAACAATGCAAGGGCTCGTCAATGCACAAGTTAACATACATAATTCTATTAATAGAGGTTTAATTAATTTCAAAAAGAGTCCTAAAGATCGTATCACAAAAGAATACGTAGAAACAAGAATTAACAATTTAGAAATAGACTGGCAAACTTTTAAAGCAAATAACCTCAAATTGTATGAAAACTCGAAATTAGAAGAAATAGAAAAGTCAATTTATGTTACGCAAAACATTTATGAAAATTGTGAGGAAAATTACTTTATTTATAAGTCTTTGTTAGCATCCAATTTATCAGAAAAGGTGGAACAACCAACCAGTAACAATAATAAAGGCAATCAGTCGAACACAAATTCAGCGGCAAAAGTTATCGAAAATTAAGATTCCAACCTTTTCTGGTAATTATTCTGAATGGACAACATTTCGTGATTTATTTACTTCATTAGTACACAATGATAATAGTTTAGATGATGTACAAAAGTTACACTATTTAAAAACGCATTTAGTAGGCGAAGCAGAAAAGCTTTTAAGAAACACTCCTGTTACGAGCGCCAATTACAGTCGTTGTTGGTCGTTATTAGAAAAGCGTTATAACAACAAAAAATATTTAGCCAATTGCATTCTCAAACGGTTATTCAGCCAAAAGCGAATGAATGCTGAATCGGCGTCTGCTATAAAAGATTTATTAGACACCACCAATGACTGTTTGGACGCATTAAAAAATATTGGTGTTGATGTAACCACATGGGATATCATGATCATTCACCTAATATCGTTTAAGTTAGATACTGAAACGCGTAAGCAATGGGAACTGAAAACCGCTGATGATCAATCGAACGATTTACCTACATTAGATCAGTTAAAAGAATTTATGGAAAGTCGTTTTCGTGCATTCGAAAATATAGAATTTAAGAAAGTACAAACGCAACATGCAACTGCTGACTCCAACCGTCCACATACGAAAGTATTAATAGCCACAAATAGGTTATGCGAATTCTGCAATGACAAGCACAAACTTTGCTTTTGTAAAAAGTTTGCAAACGAGGATTATGCAGTACGACGCGATTTCGTCAGTAAAAAATCTATATGTTTTAATTGTTTGGGCAGTAATCACAGTGCATACACCTGTAGAAACCCAGCTCGTTGTAAAATATGTAACAAAAGGCACCATTCTCTACTGCATTCACCAACTGATACATCAGAGCAAAGAAAAATGAATCTGATACAGTAAAGTCTCCAATAGTTTCGTGCTATGCGACTCGCAAGACCTTCAGGCCCAGACAAGTTTTATTAGCCACAGCGTTAGTGCATGCCGAGTCAGGATTAGGAAATCATTCAACACTAAGAGCTTTGGTTGATCAAGGGTCACAAGCTTGTTTTATAACGGAAGCAGCAGTTCAATTATTACGTCTAAAGAAAAAAACTGCAAATGGTATTATTACGGGTTTGGGAGGAGAACACTGTATGAAATCGAGATACATGGTTACAATCACAATAAGATCAAGAGTCGACATGAACTTTGAACTGCAAATTGAAGCCTACGTGTTGAAAAATATTACGTCATGTCTGCCTGAAAGGAAATTAGAGCCATTTGATTGGATAGAAATAAATGGTTTATATTTGGCAGATCCGGAGTTCAACATTCCGAACAAAATTGATATGTTGTTTGGAGCCAATGTGTACAGCCACATACTAAAAGAAGGCATGAAGAGGGAGTCCAAAAGGAAACTTTTATTGCTCAAAAGTACGAAGCTCGGATGGATAATATCAGGCACTGTCAATGAGAGGTCAAGCGAAGATAAAGAAAATTCGAACGTTATTTCAGTATTGCATACTAGAGCAGAAGAAGACATTTTAAAGAAATTTTGGGAATTAGAGGAACAATTACCAAGATCAACATGGTCAGAAGAAGAACAAGCCTGTGAAGAGATTTTCAAAAGGACAACAAATAGAACACCGGAAGGGCGATATATTGTAAATTTACCCTTCCGAGAAGATTTTGCCCAATGTCAAAACAATGGATCATTGGAGATAGCAATAGCTAAGTTCAAATCATTGGAAAAAAGACTCTCGAAAGACTTGGAACTCAAGGCCAGTTATAAGGAAGTGATTAACGAATATTTACAACTAGGGCACATGCGAACAGTTGAAGAAAAGGACGAAAAGGCACACGAAGCAGTATATTTACCCCATCATGCTGTTGTACGAATGGATAAATCAACCTCAAAGGTTCGAGTAGTATTTAATGCTTCCAGCAAGAATAAGCGAGGGGTTTCATTAAACGATTGTTTAATGGTAGGTCCTAAATTGCAGCCAGATTTAAGACATTTAGTTTTTCGATGGAGAATCTATCCAATTGTTATGGTGGCGGACATTGTCAAAATGTATCGTCAAGTTCGGATAGCAGAACAAGATGCTAAATTTCAACGCATTGTGTGGCGCGATAATCCTGAAGATAAAATTAAGGAATTTGAATTAATGACAGTCACATTTGGTACCGCTTCAGCACCTTACTTAGCGGTTAGGGCATTACAACAATTAAGTGATGATGAAGCAAAGGATTACCCAATAGCCGCACCACAAGTAAAAGAATCATTCTACATGGATGACTTAATGACTGGATGTTTTGACACTAAGGAAGGAGCCTCACTTTATAAAGAGATGAACGATTTACTTTTAAGAGGTGGATTTCAGCTACAAAA
The DNA here is from genome assembly GCF_014839805.1 of Manduca sexta. Classification (NCBI taxonomy): domain Eukaryota; kingdom Metazoa; phylum Arthropoda; class Insecta; order Lepidoptera; family Sphingidae; genus Manduca; species Manduca sexta. The sequence goes on along the minus strand of NW_023592480.1, from coordinate 12,050 downwards.
ATGGAACAGTAACAATGAAGAATTATTGTCATACTTCCTAACACAAAGTAATAAACAAGAGTTATATGGGCAGAAAGACAATATAGAAAAGAACACAGAAAAGTTCAGTAAAGAAATTAAAATAGACGACATTACGAAAATATTAGGTCTTACATGGGACCGTTGCGAAGATAATTTTAGATATTCTGTGAATTTACCCAAGAAGAGTGAACCAGAAACAAAAGGTCAATTATGTCTACAATCGCCCGGTTATATGACCCACTGGGATGGATTGCACCGAGTGTGATAGTTGCAAAAATCTTTATTCAAAAGTTATGGTTGGCAGGTGTCGATTGGGACGAACCCATTTCAGCAGATTTAAAAGAAAGTTGGGACGATTATCGAAGTCAGTTACCAAAATTATCTGAAGTTCGTATTCCACGATGGTTACATATAAAGAAAGATACTGCTGACATAGAACTCCATGGATTTTGTGACGCATCAAAATTAGCGTATGCTGCTGTGATTTATGTAAGAATAGTAGATGATGATGGCAAGATACATGTCTCATTGTTAACATCCAGAACAAGAGTTGCGCCGATCAAGCAAGTTAGCATTCCACGCTTAGAGCTATGTGGTGCAGTACTGCTAGCAAAATTGTTAGCCGAAGCAGCTGAAATACTAAGAATAAAGAAGAATAAGATAAGGGCATGGACTGATTCAACAGTAGTTCTTGCATGGCTAAGTAGCCACCCCAGTAGATGGAAGACCTTCGTAGCAAATCGAGTCTCCGAGATATTAACAACACTAGACTCGTCTCAATGGTATCATGTGTCATCCAAAGAAAATCCTGCAGATTGTGCTTCAAGAGGAGTTCAACCGGCCTCGTTACCAGAGAATACGCTTTGGTTTTCAGGTCCTTCATTTCTTAAAGAAAAGATGATAATATACAAAAGACCAAACGATCTAAAAGTTGATCTGGAAGAAGCTATAAAGGTACATCTTAATAAAACTGAAGATGATAGCATTATACAACGATATTCATCATTACAGAGGTTGATACGAGTCATAGCATACTGTCGACGGTTTTATAAAAGAAAAGAATACAATAAATTAGACTTAAGCAAAACCGAGATAGACGAAGCGTTATTGTGTTGCATACAAAAAGTTCAGAAGCAGGAATTTTGGGAAGAATATACGCAACTGCAAAAGAACAATAAAGAGTTCAAAGTTAAAAGGAAGCAAGATAAGTGCATTAAGTCCCTATTGAGTCAATTCACTTAGTAGATGGCAGTTACTTAAAAAAATGTATCAAAGCTTTTGGCGACGTTGGAGTAATGAATATTTAACAAATCTCTTACACAGATATAAATGGACTAACAAAGTCCCAGAACCAAACATAGGAGATATAGTACTAATTAAGGAAGACGACTTACCACCTAGTCGATGGTTGTTAGGTCGAATACTAGAAAAACACCCAGGGCAATATCAAATTACTCGTGTGGTTACATTACGCACCAAGTCGTCAATCATCAAACGACCTACGTCCAAACTATGTATTTTACCTGCTAATGAGTGACTGTTATTACTAAGTTAGAATTATTTGTAATTAGATAATAAGTATTAGTTAAGGTTTTCTGTATTTGTTACCAAATCAATGCTAATTTAGTTGTCATTAAGTTAAGTTTATTTAGGATATTGTCACATTTGTTTATATTCGCTCATTGATAAGTACAAATGTAATGTAGTACATTTATATTGACATGGTGGGCGGAGTCCAACATTTGAATTGTGAAGACCATTTCGTCACTAAATGGTCTTGGTGGGCGGCATGTTCAAAGATCAATTAATAAAATAGACAATTTAATCCATCGAAAACTAAAAGATGGCGTTGTAATAAGTAATGACGTACGGTAGTTATAAATTAGGGCAATAGATGGCGCTGTACAATTTCTTTAATTTTGTACATCGCGATGTCAAGATTCTCCGACCCATATGTATAAGGGTTGGGGAATCATGCCTCGTCAGTTCGGGAATCCAAAGCAACCATGTAAATCAGAGCGAGTAGTGAAGGAAGAACAGTGCGTATAAGTGCATCAGAGCGAGTAAGGTATAGAGGTAAACAAGTGCAACTTCTTAGAAATTATAAACTGTAGACTGTAGTGTTACTAGTGCTAATAATAAATATTGGTTTTATGTGAAAGAGTGTCTTTATTGTGTGAACCCGGACTCTTAGCACACACACTACACCAGAGCACCCCCAAACACTTATATATTTCGTTAGGTATCTTTATTTATACACTAGATAAAACATCTGTATGTTAGGAAATTTGGTTCTGTTCTGTTGTGTTCTTGTTCTGTTGGTTTAGGAAATTAATAATATAAGTAAACTGCAGCAATTACTTGAGAGTGCAATTTCTGTTTCTTGTAAGTGTTCATAGTATTTCATTACAGTAATTGTAGGAATTTTGTTGTATAACAAGTTATTATGAAATATTCTATTGTTGCCTAAATTTGTGTAGAAGATTTTGTTGTAATAATGAAAACTATCTTGATATTTAAAATGTGAATATAATAAAATATACATTATTTACATAGGAAAATATCTATTTATTATAATTGAGGTCATCCTGCTTGTGAGACACTTGCAGGTACTGATAATTGTACAGGTTCTTCTCACATATGATGGTCATTTATAATAGTTTCCTCCATTGGAACACTGTAACATAAAATACTGCATTACCTACAGTTACTTAACAATAGTAATATAATGTGAAGTTGTACCAGTGGTAAAATAATATAGTCAAACAACTATTTGAAACAGTGTATAACCATATATCCATTATTGTTATGTCCATCAGTATACAATCAGTGTAAATGAAGTTTTTAATAAAGAAATAAAGCAAGATATTGTTTGTTCATATTGTTAAGTTGCATAGTAATAGTATCTTCTCCGATACCTGGCATTCACATTAAGAGTTTTGGTGTTTGAATCCATAATGTGACATTTGTTTGGTAACATATAGGTACTAGTTTTGCAAAACATTATGGTAAAACAAGTTACTCATTTGTATTTGTAGTATTAAAATAAACAAAATTAAAACTGCAATTAATCTGATTAAATAGCTCTTATTACCTCATTAGTTGGCACACTAATTTCATTTTTATGAAAGGTAACACGCTATGTATTAATTGTGAAGATATTTCTCAAAGTACATTCATTTTTTATTTCTATTAACTCTAATAATTAATTAATAGTACATTACCAGTTGAACCTTGGTGTCGCAGGCATCTTTCCTCATTTTTTGATATTGTGCACTTTGTAGCTCATTTTGGAGGTAATATTTTTATATGGGTACAATCTAAGAGCCCTAACATACCTTGCACGTAAAATTCACGAGTCTCACCTAAAAAAAAAATGATTCCATTATCTATAAATCAAAATACTTCAATTGATATTAAACTCAGCTACTTATGTAATTAAGTATGTAATAAATATATTCAATTACCTTTAAACGGACGGCTATGCCTTTGGCTTGAGACTCCAAATCGGGAGCAAACTTTTCTTTAATATACAATGCCATTCGTTTTGTAGCAAAGGGATATCATAAATCAATTAAGTATAATATGTCTTCTTTCCACTTTACACGCCTCTCGTTTGTCGTATATCGATATTATTTTACTATAGTAAGATACCACCATCGCGTTTTAACGAATAAATTAAATTGATAATTTTCTCGGTTTATCTCTTCGTACAATATCAAAGAAGACAAATATCTCGTTTACATGTGTCAAAAAACGATAAAATTATTTGCTCATGTTAGGGTTTGTAGACAAAAATACCACAGATTAATAAAACATTAATTTTTCTCTACTTTTCTCGTGACAAGTCGAGAAAATGAGCGCGCATGTTAGTGTCGGTAGACATATAGAGATAAACGACAAAATCACGAGAAAAAGTGTCGACAAAATTTTGTCGTCGTGCGCATGCTAGGCCGGCTGGACATGTGTTTATCTCTTGGCTGATATGTTTATCTTATTATCGCGCCGCTATTCTAGCCGATGACATCGGGCGTTTCCGGAAGTATTCGGCTGCGCGGGCAGGCTGGCAGAAGAGAATATTCTATTCAATTCAATTCAATTTTTAAATTGTGGCTCCATCGTTGGCAGACGATGATTTTGCCAATGTCAAAGTTGAAAGTAGGAAAAGTTACGGTAAATTTTATGGGTCTAATATTATCTATGACTGTTGAGCGGTAAATAAAGCAATGACAATACAAAATAATCGAAAACACATTATATTATTATTACACATTAAACATATTATATTATTATTATTAATTAATATTCTATTATTATTCTCTTTGGTTGGACGTTGTCAAAAAAATGTCTAAAATTGTATTCTGTAATTATTTTGCTAATATAATGTTTACTGTAAAAAGAGCGTTTAACAATATATAGAGTGAGACAGGAAAATATTTTCTCTTATTTTTGTTATTTTTATGTACACTACATTATAATAATTTGTGATTATTAACTGAAAATAATCAATATTAAGTAACTAAAATAAAAATGTTGGCATTCTTTTTTTTTTACATTTGTTTTCGCCCGTTTGGGGGTTTAGTGGCGAAAAGGTAAAATATCACGTGCGATGATGTCGCACCTAATAAAAATATAAAATAGATATGTTCAATGTGTGTAAGTGCCGTTTATCTCTTGATATGAGAACAAAATCAACTATGTCTAAATCTGCTTCGCATTTATGAGTAAGGGTTTTTTTAATAAGTTGATCATATGTCGGAAGGAAACGAAAGATAACAGCATCATGACATACCTTGTAATGTTCTGTGTTATACGGACTGTTGTCTTCCAAGACAACATTCCTAGATGGCGGCAAATTTGTTATCGTGTCACGTCAGAGAGACCGCTCCTGTTAATTATAAATGAATCTATGACATTGCTGTCGCAATGCCAGTAAGTAGGCTACCAAGACTTATAGAACTGATACTGGATGGTTATCTTGTCAAGATTAGAATAATAATTTAGTACAAGTTCAATCTCGTGAATATAAGTTAGAGCCAAAGCTTTATATTAGTCCTAAGGGTGCTAAAAATAGTAAAAGGGTAACGCGACGTTCCAGATTTTGATTTGGTACAATAAGCAAGTGCATAAACAAATTCGTAATTGTTATAGAGCCTTTTCGGCATCATCTCTAAGTTATGTTACTAATATTAAAGCACAATTAAATCGGATCCTCCCCCACTCTACGAGGGAAGTACCGGGCGATTGCTAGTCGCCTCCAGCCGGATGAATCAAGGATCACCGCTTTGTGGTCATGCATTCACCTCCATACGAGATCGCTCAGAACACTAGACATCAGAGGTTGCGGCTGTAAGCTCCCAACCACACGGAATCTCTCCAGACGAGAACATACGGCGAGATATTCATTTAGGTAGGTTACAAGCCATAAGCCTTATTGGGCATGCTGTTAGGATTTCCACTAAGTTAAACTATGGAAGTCTTTGCTATCAGTCTGGAACGCCGCAGCGTCTCAAAGTGTAAATGTAAGTATAAACACCCTTCAAATTGGTTATAAGTAATTTCTCCATTTGAAGTATTAACACGCTCACCGCGGGTAGATGTCTAGATTACATGGTAAATTCTGTATACAGACAAATTAACGTAAGTAAATGATCATTCACCGTAAGACAAATAAATTATAATGTTATAAGTTATACGTGCTATATTCGGCGGTGTGTAAATCAAAGTTAAATAAAACCAACTCACGTGTGTGTGTAGAAAATGAAACAAAGTTAACTCACGTGTACGAATAGAAAGGTAACACAAAACCTACTCACCTTTATATGTTTAGATCTTTAGTTTAAACACAACTTTAAAAGTTCTACTTAAATGGCGCGCATTTGTACTTTCGGCCATATTGTAACTTTATAGTCAGGGAATGTTGGTACTACAGTAAACCACTCACTCACTCATGCAAGATAATATATTCTGTACGCGGTACTCTCAACAGAAAAGTGTGCAAAACTCACTTAACATACATAGATGATATAGTATTCTATTTATGGACAATATTCATAACATAATATACCTACTTATATTTGGTGAAAGATACAATATCTGCGTAAATATAGGCACATACTCACTTTGGTGTTGCCAGCCTTTCAATGATTTCGCGATCTTTCGCGACAACATTTATGTCACTTCCGTACCAGTCACCAATAAGGAAAATGCCCAGAAAATGGAAACTAAATATGGCCATGAATGGTTTCACATATGATAAATGTTTTATTTACATTGATATTCCAGAAGTCATTAAATACACCCGAGCTAAATTTATTGGATGTCGTTAAACGAGTAAGAATAGTTTTTTTGTTACTGAGGGCTTACGTGCGCCTCCGTAGAGTACCTTCTCGGTACACCTAAGCGCGATGTATTCCAGCGGGGCGCGGGGGTGAAACTCACGCCATCACATCACGCCACCGCTACGGGAACGCGCCAATGACTAAATATAAAGAGGACAGGCCTCAAAAGTTAGCTATATGAATAAGTTATATTTATGTTAGGGAAATCGACGCAGAATTGTCAATATATATGTCTATCTCTTTTACTCAAAGCTTATTTGGAACGCAACAAAAAAAGACAAAAATAATTGCTTTCTTCGAATATGGCACTATTTCGTTGACTTCAACACACTGGGAACGCCTTGCGGCAGAAAAGCCATTTATTGCAGCCCAGTCAGCAAGTACATGTAGTGTCAGACGATGTAAACAAATCTTCATAAATATTGAATTTAAAGTAATATAATCATATTCTCAATTGTTCAGTGTGTTTATTAGTGTATTTGATAAGTTTCGAAAATGACTCAGTGTTGTGTAAAAGGATGCAAATCGAATTCACGCAAGAAAGACCCCGAAATATCTTTTCATAGGTTAGTAACTGATTTTACCGAAAATTAGTAAATATCTTTGTATATTTACTTTTTGGATGTGTTTTTATCAATTAAAATTATATGTGGATCTTGCTTGATAAGCTTTGAACCCTTTTAGGCGTGATTTATATCCATTAAAATCATTATGTTTATTTACACACGAGCTTAGGGATGGGTAGATTTGTTTAGAAATTATTGATATCGATATTTTAACAGACGCCCGTTTATTAGTTACGGTTTTTGTCTTTAAGGCGATACCTCAAGGTCCATTTTCATACATTTTGTTTCGCCTTTAATCTGGGTAACTAAACAAGTATTGGCAAGTAAAGAATTTAAATTCACGTCTAGTTAGTGATTAGTTCTCGCAGTTGAAAGAAAAACGTAAAAATAATTAATAATCATGGATATTTCGGCCTTTAAAATTTAATATGACGTGAATTTAAATTCTTTACTTGCCAATACTTGTTTAGTTACCCAGATTAAAGCCGAAACAAAATGTATGAAAATGGACCTTGAGGTATCGCCTTAAAAGAATGTTAGAGCACACATCAATATTGTATTATCTAGAACGACAAACTAAGTGAAATTAGAATATTTTTTTAGATTACCAAAAAATTTAAAACCCAAGGCAAAATGAATTGAGAATATTGGGCGACGTGATTGGAATCCTACACCAAATACATATATTCGTTCTTTACACTTGGAGAAGAAATGCTTAAAACACACGTTTAATTAACGCGAGTAAAAGATAACTGTTTTCCAACAATATTCCCGATAAGTAAAATAGTACCTAATGATTATTATACTTCACCTAATAGTAATATTACTTTAATATATTGTTATGAATAAAATTAGAATTGTTACATAAAAGAATAGATAAATATAAAAAGAAACAACATAAAGATGAAATGTAAGATATATTTTACAATTGGCGGTCTTATGTTTCGAGCAACCTTTGCATGCACGGAAATAGATACATAATCATATTGTTGTTATTGCAAATAATTATTATAATTGATTATCTTAACCACCATCTTTACGCCCATTGATTTTAGTTTGCTGAAACATAGTTATGTTTCTCGATCAAAGAGCATAATAATAAAATAAAATAAAACCAACCAAATAATTGCTGACTACGCTATCTTATTCCATTTATCATGTATTAAGTAAATATCTTAATCTGTAACTTACATTTTTAGCAAGGAATAGTGCAACATACAAATATAGATCAAACACAACTGGTTGTTTGTCACAACAGGTACTGCTTTCTTTAACAATTGTTACTTCTAAATCAGTTTCAGTTTGTTTGTTTATATTATGGTTTGTTATATTTATATTATGGTAGAACCTAACCCTTTTCGTATTTGATCTTTTGGGCTTGTTAGTCTCTCTTTTAATTCTTCGATGTCGATACAAAATGTTCGGTACTAGCATATCACTATTGTAAGGGGCGGAGTCGGCGCCATTTTATGCATTAAATGTGCCGCATGTCACGTGACCATATCACTCATCCTCTATACTCTTTAATCATTGGAACGCGCACTCCCCCTCCGCGCACGTACCGCGGGATGCCCGGCGGGCCGCCAGCAGTGTTGCCAGAAGTTTAAATTTATTACATTTTTCGTTACTTTTTACACCCTCGCGTAACATCTAAGTAATTTTTATATTTAAGGCAATTTTCGTAACTTTTGAGAACAACGAGATTTGTAATACAATTTTTTATTGTAAACAGTTTACGAACGCATTTCTATTCAACGCATCCAAATTAAACGCACCTAAAACACTTCATATCACACTTAGAGATGGCTCGCCATGACAAAATGAAACGAATCTTGCATATATTAAAACTTGATTTTGCTTGTGTGTGCGCGCGCACATTTCCTACTTCGCGAGTCCCCGCGGTTTCGTAGCTACAGAAATGCTTGCCCAAAAACGCGTAAATTAAAAAAAAAAACAATAATGTAACTTTTGCAGCAAAAATGTAACATTTCAGGAAACGAAATGTAACTTACGACTTAAGGGCCCTGGCAACATTGGCCGCCAGTCCGAGCCACGCTACGGTACGGGAAGGGATTGTTTCGGAAACGACTTGATCTTTTTACTTTAAGCTGGCCAATTATTTTAAGTTCTATTTGTAAAGTGCCCTTGATTGTTCTACCGATTGACTTTTAAATAAATAGTTAAACCATAGTAAGTGACTGCTATTTATCCCGCCGAAAACATTTTCACATATTGCAGTATTAGTTATTACGGTAGAAGATAGCTGTGATTCTTTACTTATAGTAAACTTCAGCATGCATCATAACTTACAGTATAACCGAATTACATATCATGAAATACACATCGGCGTTGTAAAGGAGAACCAATGTGGAAAAAAAATCAATGGAAGTTCATCAACATTTATAGATATTAAATAAATTAAGAATTTTAAAGGTTATTATTGTGTTACTTATGTTGTGTTATAATTATTCATGTATATACACTTAACATAAACACAACAATTAAACACTAATACTAATAATATACAATTTTATTAAGAAATAAATACTTAAGGTAATATCATTTTGCATAAGCTTGTCTTTGAAAGTGATCCAGCAATAGACTTGAATATAGACATGGTATTGCTAAAGATATCGATGTCTTCCGAAACAGTCGCTATGTCATTATATTCTGTGATCAAACTGACAAGTGACGAATGTTTTCCTAAATTGGTTCGATAGCGAGGAGCTTTGAGTATTTGGGTTGGGTGACGGGGATTCTGCGGGGATATTGATATTTATCTTATAAAGCAGGTCGGGCAGATGATGTGGCTATTGAGAAATTTATAGAGGAATTTTAGGTCTGCGATGGTACGAGTTTGTAAAGCAACCCCAAAGTGTTCAAGTCCTTTTTTGTATGATCTGACTGATCTTACGATGATTTTTTGGAAGGATAGGCGTTGAAAGTCTTTTGTACTCTGTCTCTATTCTCATAATATGGATTTGGTAAGTCGGGTTCCAAACGATGCTGCAATATTCAAGCCTGTTCCATACAAAACTGTTGTAGTACAATATAATGATCGTTGTATAGTATAGTATCGTATCAGGGTATTTAAATTCCTTTGACTTCTTTTAATTCACTGTCTAGTTGAATATCCAAGTCTCGAATGGTATTTTTTTTTGCTTTGAATGACGAGACGAGCTTGCTGTTCGACTGGTACGCGAGACGACCGCCCATAAATAGCAGAAACACCATCCAACACCGTGAATTACAAAGTATTGTTTGGTATTGCGCTCGCCATTCTGTGACAATGAGATTTTAAGTCTTATGATGTCCAGTAGTTACACTGGCTACAATGTCCTTCAAATCGGAACACAACAGTGACTTCATATTGAGGCTTGGCCACAGAAGTAAACATTGCGGTGGTACCTACCCTCTACTCAGCGGACATATGAGAGACCTATCTACCAGTGATTACTTCAGTGAGACTATTTCACTGAATGCAATAGGTGCTTCGAATTATTTTCCGCTTTCGGAGAAATTTACTATGGTGGCATTTATTACAATTAAAAACATTTTGTTTTCTGCACACCATTGGCTCAGGTTATCTACATCTTTTGTAAAATTTCATCTCTGATTCCGTACGTATTGCCGTATGAACTTCAAGTCATCAGCAAACACGTAAGGCTTACAATATTTAAATATATTGAATATATCGTTTATAAATACGTTAAATAATAAAAATTAAGTAAATCCAGAAAAAAATGGTTTTCTAAAAATAACAGATATTGTATTTGCGACATATTGTTTTCGGTGATAGTATTGAGCTTGATCCATGCAAAATTAACGTTGTTCGAAAAAAATACGAAAAAACTTGAAACAGTTACAAATTAAAAAGCACTTGTTCTCGGTCTAAGTAAGTATAATATGAAATTATGAAAAATAAAAATGTTGATATAATAGTACACAAAAATCGTATGAAAATTGTATTAAGTATCCTAAGTGTTAATCTGTATTAATGTATGTACTATAAAGAATATTGTACTTAACAATTATAAATTATAATATAATTATTATGAAATAATACCTATGTAATCATAAAACGAGGTAAAAAATAAGTTATCCGATATTACTTTTTTATTTTTGGATTATGGTGTGATTTCCCTCTACACACAATAGTGTGTAATCTTTGAATTGTTCGTTGTATTTATTATTTAAGCATTTGACTAAAGTAAAATATTCAGTATATACTCAGCATTCGTATAGTTATTCATCTCATCTTCCACCTTCCAATGAGTATATTAACAATAATATTATATAACACTACCCAACCGTCGACTCGCCACGTGCGGATTGCGAGCACTAGGGATTGCCGATTGCAATCCGCCACGATTATTAATCTGTCCGGATTTGGTGGTATTTCTGTCGATCCGGTCGGATTGGTATCACACTATTTTAAATATTTATTCCAGTATCTACAATTAATTTATAAGATGATTACGTAACTGTGCAAAGTTCGTAAACCAAATTTACATTTTCTATTAAATCAACTTTATATAAATCCATTCATTATTAAATTAATGGAAGGTTTACGAACTCAGTAATACTTCAAAATTGATAACTGGGTAAAATATGGGTAATTGTTATGTTTTATGTTACTAACTAGGTGTTGCTTGCAATCCAACGACTTGGAACACTTACTTGCGATAAAAATACTAGTCTACTGTCTATATTATGCTATATCGGAGCAAGGTCTAACAGAGTGTCATTCATCCAAACTGCTCAGTTTAGCGTGTTTTTCGTTTAATTTACTTACTTTACTTAAAAAACATCTTCAACGGAAACCTTTGAAACCCTATACCTAATAGCACTTGGTATAATGTATCTGCCTGCCAGTAAAAGGATTGTCATTATATATCATCAGAACTTATTGACATTTGTCAGAAAGCTTTTCGAAAACTAGGAGTTATTTTGAGACTCATATGGAATACTCATGAAACAAAATATACTCACGGTAGAAAAAATACATAATAAAGTCACTCGCTTTCTATATCATAAGCAATATGGTGAATACCCTTATTACCATTCGATGTACATACCCAAGCCTGTTCGTGATAGGTATGGTTGGTTACAGCAGGACGGA
>NW_023592479.1:0-2000 GCF_014839805.1 Manduca sexta | reverse complement strand
CTTACTAACCTATAGAAGTAGCATGTTGATACCATGTCAAGGCGTTTGCATGTCGGTTGGTACAATAACCTCCTCGATCGATTTACTATGTACAGTCAGCCTCAAAAGTAGCTGAACAAATGAAATATTTCAAATCGTTTTTAAACTTTTGTGTCCTTATTAACAATAGTGTTTATGAACTAAAATAAACTTCAAATGACTTATTTAACTATACTATTATATAAAGCTGAAGAGTTTATTTGAACGCGTTAATCTCAGAAACTGCCGGTTCGAATTAAAAGAATCTTTTAGTGTTTGATAGCAGATTTATCGAGAAGGGCTATAGGCTATGTCACGCTATCACCAACAGGAGCGGAGCTCCTTTTGAGAGCTTCTGTTGCGTGCGATGAGTAAACGCGTAAAGTTACGCAACAATCAGGTGTGACGGAATTATTCCTCTTTAAAAATTTAAATAAACATATTATAAAACGAAGTCCTCCGCTGTCTGCCTGTTTGAACGCGATAAACTCAAAAACTACCCAACAGATTTCTATCCCAGGAAATTATTACACGCGTGCAAAGCCACAAGCAAAAAGTAACTTTAAGTTAGTGTTGAAGTTTTGATTTTATTCAGGTTCTTTTATTTTTGATTGTAAATAATAATAACCATTGACGCGCGGCTGGGTCTATCTACTCACCAATTAGCAGTACAGTAATTACGTGCAAATGAACAAGCAACTACAGCAGCTTGTGACACTACAGCCGCGTCTAGGTGCAAACAACAGCTCGGTGCCAAGTAAAACTCTAAATAATTCAATATTTTTGGTGGCATTGTAATTATATCAATTGATTCAAATAGAATTTCCACCATGCCGTCCAATCTCAACGGAGATCAGCCAACTATACAAGAGATATTGTAGTGCACAAGTTTGTGCAATGCACAAATGCACTCTCTATTACTTCACTCTCATAGTCCGGCGAGACAGAATCCGACATGACCGGACAGATATCAAGCGCAAGACCAACAGCTTTTACGTTCTATTATATAAACATAGTCGTGGTGTTAACCATCATGCGTAAAAGCAACTCGTCTCCATACCACCCTTCTTTTTACTTGGGGGTTCAAAGATCCACCCGATGAACCCATTTCACGCATTTCTGTTCGCCTTTCGTAAGTAAGTTAATGAAGCAGGCCAGATCTATAAATTCTTGGGGTTTTAATAAATAATTGCGTGTAGCCCACAATTCAAGTTGACCCCAAAACGCGCGTTCGAATGTTACGTGTAAGAAGTCGGACCCACATTTACATTACAATCTAAGGCGTAAATGGTTAAGACGTGGTTTTCGTTTACTATTTGTGTGGTGTTAAATACTGGTAAGTTTTGCCAAAATTATTTACACTTGATAGACGAACAATTTGCCCGTCTGTGTAAGCGACTGTGAATTATTAGTAAATAGTAACACCACAGAAGTTTGTACAAAGCAATAGTAAAAGGTAATATAATAGGATATTGTAACATACAAAGTATTGCGTGCCATTTCTTTTGCTATATGCTTGTCATTGTTAGACTTAAAAAGATGCCCGATAGGTATACAATAAGCTTGCCGAAGATTAAATATAATTAAGATGCTGCCTATCCATTTAGGCATACATTTTGAGTATATTATTTGTTATTTTTATATACCAAAAGAGTTTATCTAATTTTGTAATCAAATACTTAGTAAATAATATGACAGATTGTTATCTCATTACCAAAACAGATGCGGTATTGGAATTCGGACTTCCCCCGGCCACATAAAACGTGTAGGTAGTAATATTTCGCTAGCTGAACAATTTTCCTTATTTCAATTACCCTGACATTGTCTGTATGTACTTATATTATATATAGACATTATCACTCTTAATTATAAACTTGTTTTAGCGTTAAGAAGTGGTTAACTATTGCTTAAATAGCTGTCAAAAACATCACCGGTTTCCTAGTTTAAACCTTATTAAGAGCCAAGATGGCGGGTTTTAACTT
>NW_023592478.1:0-2653 GCF_014839805.1 Manduca sexta | reverse complement strand
GCTAAATATTTAATAAAAAAATAATAACAGTAACACAGGTACCTTCATAATATATCTATATTAGTGGAAAGATATTGAAGCTATATTACTACTTACAAATTCAGTACTAGTTTTAAATATAAGCAATCCACTGTTGCTTTTAAATATGTATTATTAAGTAACCACAATAATTTTAACTAAAATTTACTTGCAATAAATACAACCTTGTAATTACCCATCTATTTACTTATTGTAAGTCTAGCTCAATAAGTTGAAAAAATATTGTTATATTGCTTATTCTTGCTGAGCCACTTCAGATTATGCGTAATATAGTTTGTAATTATTGCCAAAAAGGTTTATTTTCATTCCATTAAAAAAAAAATTGAGACACCAGAGTTACTCTTGCATTTATTTTAAACAGCACTGAGTGAGGGTAATTATTTTCGCCATTGGTACGAAATATAAGTTTTCAAACCCTTTCATATTTCGCAGTGTTAGAGAATCATAATAAATTAAATAAAACAAGTCATTAAATATATATGAAGATTATTAACTTTTAATGTATATCAACTGTCTTCTTTAGGTATTTGTGAATCTTCAACAGTCCGAGTGGCGGGCACATATACTTTGAATGAGAATTCAGTTCTTGGAAACGAACCAGGATTGATTATACGGCAGTTCTGATACACTCGTGAGTATGGCTGAAAGTGATCAGCTATCACAACCATGTCGGCATTGGGTACAAGCTTAGAGCATCCGTATGCTTCCACAATACAGGCTGCACTCCTAGTGGAAGCGGACACAGTGTGCATTGACTGAACAAAGTTTTAACTAAATGATCCGGTACATCCCCTGATTCTGGAAAGTGGATTGTGTTACGGCACATCTTCATCATCAAATCTTGTCTAGTAACAACTAACTCCTGTGTGCAGTACTGTATACGACATGGGTTTGTGGTAAAGATCACAATGTCTTGTAATTTGTCCCTTATTTCCTGTGTGACAGAGTTTGGTAGTGCCTGCCTTGGCAGTATATTTCCTGAACACAGATCAGATCTTCCCGGTACAAAGATGAATTTACAGGTCTCTTTAAGCCTACTAAATTGGTTGATAATGTCAGCCAAAGTATTCAATGCCCTTTTGAGTTGTAAGCAATGCTCTTGGCCATACTGGGTAATCATTGTAACCTGCAAATAATGTTTTTAATTTATTCAAAATCTTTTCTTTATCAAGCCAGACATCTGCAAGAAATATTATCATATCATCTTTGTGTTCTTGTTCCACCTGCAATAGCGCTTTAGAATTTTTAAGTAAAGTTTTAGAACTTCCACCAAATGTGTTCATATTGCCGAAGTAAGTAAGGGATGTCGCTCTACTCTCTGGAGGGGGTAAGACTAGGCCTTTAACATGAAATATTTTGTCTTCATAATATCCTTCAGCTAGAACGTAACTAAATTCCGTGAATAAACCTGAATGATATTTTGTTCGAGTCAAGTCAATCTCTATGCCTCCTGTAGGGTCTTCCAAGAAATATTTTCCTTCAACCAACTGACTTAATAATCCCAAAACAACAACTTCATTAAGCCTACTTGATGAACTTAAAAGCATTCTATTTTCTGCAAATTAAAACACTGATCACTGTCACAAGATGGCATTGCTGTTTTTAGCAAACAACTTGTTCCTAACAGTTCTTTGCCAGATCATTGTGTATCTGTCTAACAAAAATTTTGCCTTCCATTTTTGATCTGGAAACAAACTCTTGTTCGTGACCGTGTCGATGTAATATCGTTTTTTATCGTTATCGTAACACAGTTTGGGAACACTAAACGCGTCGATAACATTTAATACAGTTTCTGTTTGCTCCAATCCAGACGTAGAACACTCCTTATATGCTAATTCTATTAGTTCTTTCTCTATGACTGGGTGCGATATCCTCTGTTTTAGTAAGTAAGCAATCACTTGGTCCAACATTTCTTGTCGATCATCTGGTGGTAAAAAAGTTAATTGCTCGGCCACATACATGTTTGCTTCTTTGCGTAACATAAATCCACTGATTTTGAATGCATTGTTGATATCAAGGCGTAGTTGTTGCATTTTGGTAACGAATAACGACTTATTTTAATAATTCACTGATCATAATATTTATAAGCTGCTCCGCGCAAACTACAAGTTGGTGTAATTGACATTTGACAACTGAGCCTATGACACTGACAGATACACCCTTTTTTTTAAATATGACTGTGGTATAGTTATTATGCAACCTAATTAGGTTTTACTAGTTCGACTTAACTATATTTCCTTAATTTTAGAAATCGACTCAACATGCACTGAAGATGGAAATACAAATCCCAAATATATTTAGCTTTTTAACTTTTTCGGGACCTTTTCCTATAATCCGCGATGTATCATATGTGTTTGATATCTATTGAAATAGTAATATTATTTTTGTGTTTTGGCATCACTGCATAGCAGGCGATAATCATCCGATTTGACGTCAGAGCTGTGATGTAAAATAGTATTTATTTACAAGTGTTTTGTTCGCAATATTTTCATTCGTAAGCATTTATTTGTGCGTAAAATAAGTTCGCGATAAATGGCCTTCGTAGAACAGTAAACATTCGCGTATTACGTCTCGGTGAATGCAAACGCTGTGATATCTTCGTAACCGATAAACG
>NW_023592477.1:0-38978 GCF_014839805.1 Manduca sexta | reverse complement strand
AAACTGGCATATTTCCGTGAAGATATCGGCGGAAATTATTATTTTATTAGAAAACTGAAACAAGCACCTTGGTTCAATATAGGAATCGATGGACGATACGGAGAGGACGTATATCAAATGATGAAGCAATTCATGGCGAGATATAATTTAGAGAGATATGCTAATGGATTGCCAGAGCTTGAAAGTTGGACCTGGAATGATCCCACTTTTGTTTGATGTTCCTTACGATCCGATGTTAATATATACAAACGGAAACGAATTTATTTCTAGACCGTCACCTGTACAGTTGCCAGACAATGAAGACGTTGCATTGTTACAGACCATTGAGAACAACATTGGAACGGTTGTAAGCCATATGGTAAGCATTAAACTAATAAAACTAACATTTATATTTATGCTCAACGTGTCATAAACGTCCATGAGCGCGTGGAGAGCAATAATGATTTATTTAAGTTGAAATACTTGCAGAGAGATGCTGGGTACAATAAAACTCAAATATTGAATCACTTGATGGAAATCCTTGTAACGGGTGACAGAAGTTATGAGACTTTGGCACGGCAGCTCCTTGGCAAAGCTCACAGCGATAACGGGTAATTTAAGAATGATAAAATTGTACAATGTGATGAATTTTCATAAACTTATTTACTAAATTAATAAAATTATGTAATTTTTTTTTTCTAGGTGTCCTTCGGTTTTAGAACATTATATGACATCGCTAAGGGATCCAATATTTTGGAAAATGAACAAAAAAATAGTTGACATGGTGGACGAGGCGCTTAAATTATTACCTTCATACGCAAGAAATGAACTTTATTTCCCTGGGGTAGAAGTGATCAATGTGGATGTTAAAAAAGTTATGACGTTTTACGATTACTTTGAGTTTGATGCAACGGATGCATTGAAAAGCGCTGCCGACAATTCTACGTACCAAATCAAAATTGCACAACCTAGGTTAAATCACAGACCATTCTCAATTAAAATCAACGTCTCGTCATTAGTAACACAAAGAGGTGTGGTTAAAGTTTATCTGGGTCCGAAAATATTGCCCGGAGAACTAGCAAAAAAGAAAAATTCATTTGTTCTGCTTGACAGATTTGAGTACCGCTTCAAAATTGGTTCAAATATTATTTCAAGAAAATCCGACGACATGAAACATTTCTCTGAAGATTTTATGTCTTTAAGAAATTTACGCAAGAAAGTTGAAGACGCTGAATTTGGTTTAGACTCTTTGCCTCTTAAAACCGTCGACTCACAAATCGGATACCCAGCAAGATTGATACTCCCAAAAGGCACAATGAAAGGTGTACCACTCCAAATTTTGTATTTGTTGCACCGTATGCTAAATATTCTACCGGTGTAATGCATTCTCTGAAGAGTATGGAATTTAATAAAGCTATAATGAGTCCCGGATACCCTCTTGACTTAGTTGTGCAGGATAAACAATTATTTGAATTGCCAAATGCGATGGTTAAAGAAATTGTTGTCACACATAAAGGGGAAGGTAAAGTTGAAAACTATGGTGGACCTGGTGTCACCAAAAAGTGGTATGGAACGGACACTTATGATCCGTCTTCGAAACCAAACTATGATGGAAATAGAAAGAAACCTTTTGATTACAGTGCAAAAAAAGGCCAGTATGGAAAAAAAGAAGATTCCACAGAATTCAAAGAAAATGAATCAAAAGAACGAGAAGGTTTTATGGATAGTTTTGAGGAAAATTATGACTTAAACGATGACGAGGATTTAATATTTAAATTAGGTTCTACTAGTTTTGACTATGCTACAAAAAGAAAGCAACCTTTTGATTATAAAGCAAAGAAGAATCAATATGAAAAGAAAGATAGCTTTAATCAAAATAAAAATATTTACCCCAAGGAATTTTATCAAAATGAATTTACTTCTACTGCTAAAGTTGAAGATCCAAGGGAAAAATTAGAAATGAAAGTTAATAAAGGAGTATTAGAAAAAGATGACGTTAGTGACGCAGCTCTTATATAATAATGATGATGATGACGTAAAATTTCAAGAGGCTTCAATATTCAAACTTGGATCTTCGAAATTTGACTATGCTGCAAAAAGAAAGACACCTTTTGATTACAAAGCAAAGAAGAATCTATATGAAAAGAAAGATAGCTTTGATCAAAATAAAAATATTTACCCCAAGGAGTTTTCTCAAAATGAATATACTTCTACTGCTATAGTGGAAGTTCCAGTGAAAAAATTAGAAATGGAAGTTAATAAAGAAGTATTGCAGAGAGATATCGTCAGTGAAGAAACCCTGTATAATAAAGACATCGATGACCTAAAATTTCAACAGGGTTCAATGTTCAAACTAGGTTCTTCGAGTTTTGACTATGCCGCAAAAAGAAAGCCACCTTTTGACTATAAAGCAAAAAAAGCACAATACGGAAAAGAAAGGAAACTTCACGCAGAATAAAAATATTTACCGGAAAGATTATTCTCGAAAAGAATTTACTTCTACTACTGAAGCTCAAGTGTCAGTAGAAAACATAGATCCAAAAGTAGGTAAAGTTATATTAGAGAAAGATGAATTAAGCGAGGAAATAATTAATAATAATCCCTTTAATGACCAAGAAGTATATTCAGCAGCGCACGACGATCCACAAAATTATAACTATAACATTACCGAGCCAGTTTTTTCGCCAGTGACACCGAAAAAGCATTATAGCATTTACGATTACATTATTCATGTATTTAACGATGATAGTTCAGAAGAAAAAGTTTATGAGTAGTTCTTTGATATGCAAAAATATTGTTATTTGAAAATATTTTATACCAAAAGACTGCCCAAGGAAGACAAGAGATCATCATTCAAAATTGTATTATTCGATATCTAGTTTTATTGGCGTGTTAATGAAATGTATGTGTACATAAAACAAGGCAAACCAATGCAAGTTATTGCTATTTCACGTAGTTTTCTATCATTATTTTTGGAAATGGTCCAAACGTTTTACAACGCTGTTACGCTTTCCCTATTTTCATCGTGGAAAATTTAAAAACCATCGGTCACTCGTGTGACAACAGCTAGAAACAAATAGAAATACTTTTATAGCTGATTATAACTATAGAAACTGATAACTATTGATGTCCATTGTAAATTAAATATTTGAATTATTTTCTAGGAAATATATTTATAAAAAAAAAATATTAATCTAATCTACAGTACCTAAATAAAGAATAAACAAAATTCGTTAGTCTCACTAATAGTAACACACTGGGATTACATTTAAATAAATTTTACGGTATGTCGTAAAGTCGAACGTGGATACGTTTTCTAACGTACAAAATAAATATAAAGTCTCACAAATCGTAATTTATTTGGCTTGTTTTATACATAGGTGAAATCGGCACCATAAATTAAATTAACGGTTGCCGAATTTATAATGTTTTCAAAAATTGTTTTTGTTGCAAACTACGGCCATTATACCTACAAAATATTATGTACTTAGATTTAGATAGTATAAAATAGAAAAATCGAAATTGCTATTTTTAGACAAATGCTTTGCAACAATGTATTAAAAGTAAATAGGAGACAGAATCTATGTTACTATTTTAAGAATTATTTACATATTTACATTTGGCGCCCAGATATCAACGGCGATTTCTGCAAGGAAAACGCGATGTTCCGTGCCAAAATGAAGTTATATTTCCACCCATTGACACCAATGATTCAGGGTCCAGCGCAAGTGCGACGCTGACCTATCCGCGTTGCATTTGGCTGTGACAGCCAATTATTTTGATTATGGAATGTTAAGACACGCCGAATATTTCACCTGTCCGTTACGGATCGCATACAAAATTTAATAAGCTGTTTTAAGCAAGTATTGGAATTATGTTTAATTACTTGTGTATGTTTTAACACTGTTGGTTCATTTATTTAAATTTTAGTATCCATCCTTTCTTAGTCATTTTCATTGATTTATTTTGTTAAAACTATGAAGTTTAATATGTTGTTATTTAATATGTTCATATGTTTTGTACAGTCTTATTATCCAAATATTTCTTTAGTTAAGATGATATAGTTTAAGATTTCAAGTAATAAATCATTATTGACAATACTTAAGTTTTTATTATTTCATACTTGCGTAAAAAACTATAATATAAATGTATCAAAAACAAACCGCTCTACATATAAATATAAAAGTGAAACCAAAAGTATGTATATCATTCATCAAAACCCTTTTGAATGGATTGTCTTGGCACCATTACCGTTTAGCAAGGAAGACAAAACAACAATAATTACACTGTGTAATAAACCTTATTAAAATTACGACCTGGCATTGTCACTAATAAAATTTACACTGACGTCCAATTAGCTATAATAGCGATAGAAAAAATTATAAATCATCTCATCTATTTTCATAAGGCGACCAGACAAATTGCTGTATATCTATTCACACCCGTCGTAACAGCAAGGTCCAAAGGAAATTTGGTCTTAGCTCAAAACGATTAAGCTTTACATTTTGATGATAGCCTCCACAAAGGTGAAACCCGACCTAGCTATCTAAAATTGATTCTATTGTTGTTATACAATAAACACGTGTCCGAAACACTAAAGCTCGACTCAGATTAGATGTTTCTCTCATTGTGGCATTCACATGAGAACACAAAAATTATAGTCGATCACCGACAGTCTATGTATATCCGCCGACGCCGACTCAGTATAACCCGTTTCACGCGCTAGTGGTCGCCAATCATCGGCTTCGCTGAAAACAGGAAATTATCTCCACTTTCAGTTGTATTCAATAAATATTTATTAATAAATCAAAGAAGGTATATTTGTTGATCATAATAAACGCATTTTTATTGCTAAAATAAAGAGATTTATGTTACATTTATGACTGCCGATGCATTTTTATTAATTCACTGATCAAAGAACGTATCCAGCTCGTTTAGTTAGTATCATTTTAAAAAGTAAATGATATTTTATGATTGAGTAGTTTGACCTATATTTTGTTGCTGAAGATCAGGTAAGACGTAAGCTACAAATAATTTTATGACAATATAATTTTGTTTCGATACTCTCATTATACCTAGTCTATTAAATCATTATATACGAAAAAACTATGTAGATATTATTTTTCAATAAGATTATTAGACAAATTTCAGTCTTCAATGTATAATCAGTTAAAATATGTTTACAACCCCTGCATGTGACGTCGCTACGCGTAATAATTTCATTGGGATTGTTGTGAATCGGCGGCTGGTTCAAAGGAATTTCCTGTTCTTAATCAAGGAAGCGCTTCATAAGCGCCGGGCTCTGGTACACTTTAATCTGGATATTGACGTGGTAAAATCCACTTACGACCAAAACATTATCCAATGCAGACTCTAATTATAGCAGCGATGAGCTTTAGCACAGATGCAGCTTATTACTGAAACAGTTAATGACATGTGATTTCAGGAATATAAAGAATATATTTAATCGTTTTAGTGTTTGAGTAAAACTCATTTGTCCTTCACATTTAAACTTTATTTTTTGATTAATTGAAATATTTATTAGTCATTTTAATTTAGATATTGCAAGAATAATAAAATACCTGTATATTATTTTCTTAGTACTTCTATTATACAGTAATAAAAATACATAGTTTCTTATTAATACGCATTAGATACTTTTTTGTAACAATTTCGCTATTTAAAAAGCTTTTAAGAAAGTCAAAGCAAAAATCTAAAATATTAATATAAACACTATTAAGCTTTTTTATATTTAGCAAATAGTTTGAGTAGTCGTAAAAATGCTCGTGAAATTTGAATGAGCCTGACAAATTGCATTATCTTTAAATATACAATAAAATTTAATAACTCGGAGACCACTAGAGTAGTAAAACATATTGGCATTAAAGTGTAATCTATAAAACTCGTCGTTATGTTATATAGGCACTAGATAATACATGAATCTCTATGAAACAAAAGTAACAAAATGCAATATTCGATAACACGAACGTAAACAACTGTAAATTTATAAATACATGATCAACCAAAATAGTCACAGGGGACATTCTACATATGGATTTGAAACAAACAGTTGACTTTCGGATTTAACCGAACGAAACGTAGAAAAATAACTAGCGCAAGCTATAATTGGAACTATAAATAAATAAAAACAACGGAAATTCTATAATCGAAATGGAAATAATACTAAATAAACAGTAAACCTGACAAATCGTTTCCTGCGGCTCAAATGTGGAACGTGCATTTTCATCGCATGACGTAGATATATTTCACCCCAAACATAATAACCACGCAGTGTTACACGCGTATGAGAGAGATGGACAGTTTTTCACTTATTTTTGTATTTTCAGTCTGATGAAATGCTATAAATAAGGGTAGGGCACGAACGTAAAGTCTAGTGTAACAACACTCGCACTCGGATTCAGTTCTTGTTACAACCACAAACACTTCTAAAACAAAATGGTGAGGATTTAACATTTAACAAGTGTTGTGATGAGTGAAAGTGATAAACGACATATTTTTCGGAAATTGCAATGCGGAATTTGGATATTCAGTGATATTTTTGGAATGTTTGAAACAATTGTGGAATAAAATAGTTTTGTTACTATTTTATGTTGAGATTAACGAGTTCGAAATCCAGAATGGAACTTTCGATGAAGCTTTATGTTATATTTTACTTATCGTATTATTTTAGCCATTGATTATAAACTACAGTTATTACCAATAATTATGGAATAAAATTTTGGCCTATAATGTCATTGATACGACAAAGATATGTAGTAAACCGCAACATAAGCTCTACAAAGTTACCTATTTCATTCGGTTCTTTAATAACATTTTCTTCTTCTTTACAGGACACTGACGATGACCAGAAAATGGCCATGCTCCGCAAGGCATTCCAGATGTTCGACACCACCAAGTCTGGATACATCGATGTCCTCAAAATCTCCACCATCCTGAACACCATGGGCCAGCTCTTCGACGACTCTGAACTGCAGGCTCTCATTGATGAAAACGACCCAGAAAGTGAGCATTATAAAAAAAAAACACATTTTTAGTAAACAAAATGCTGTTGCCGAAAGCCTTCGATAAATTAATATAGTGAGAAATATTTTGACAAAATTATGTTCGTCATAGAAATTCCGGTGATTGCTTAGACATAAAACTGGATGACGTGGTTCCAAATACCGATAAGACCTTGGATTTAGAGGCCATAATTAGTTTCCAAGGCACAAAAATAATTGAAAGCTATATTCAATGCATTCATTGATGAAATGAGATCTAGTTATTGAATGAATTTAATATAAGGCGCACTTTCCACAACAAAATAATCTCGATTCAAACCATTTTCTAATTGGCTGCAATAGATTTCAATTGCAATTGAATTAAATTTTGCATAAAAGCTTCGATTTCAAGTATATTTGATTTGACAGTTATCATATTAAATAGGTCAGATAGTGCTCATTTAATAACCATGTATTTGGAAGCATAGATCGAAGTGTGGCTTTTGTATTTGGTCGGCTTATACGTTTCAGTGATCAGTAGCATTTATTCAGAAGCTGTGAGACAGGACCTTCATCTATAAAACAATGTATCGAATGATTAGTTTAACTCTAAATTTGAAAGTACTGTGAAAATATAGAAAACGAAACCTGTGGAGCAGAATTTAATATGAAATTGGAAAACAAAAAATGATTTAAAATAAAAATATATGTCGATTAGGTTTACGATGCTGCTTTCATTATCATTGTGGAATTATGTAAGAAATACTCACTGAACCGTTCACAGGTTTATTAATAGGTTACGCGTGTTTATGAAGCTTTTACTTTATACAAGCCTTTAGTGCCAAATACTAAGAGAACATCCAGAAAAAAAATTATCCATAATTATAACAATTGCTCTAGAAATATCTACTAAAATTTACTCATCATTGAGTAACACTCAGCAGTTATTAAATCTGTCTAATAATAATAACAGCCTAATACAGATATATCAAACGTCATATGCAAATAGAAGCTTTCTAAACAACTATAAGTAATGATTTACATGAGAGGAGTGCTAATTACTGTTCAGAATTCTCTGTCGTCGTAAATAGTACAATGAGCGATGATCAATCATCGGAGTAGGGACACGGCGACGCTCCTCCTCGATATACTCGAATATTTTACACGTGCACGAAACTGACGAAGCTATTTCCGTAGACAGATTCTTTTAAGAAATCCTCTTGAGCTTGTCGGACTTGACATATTCGGATACACATTCTGTCAAAAATCAACATGGGAGGATAGTAAAATACCGATGAATCTAGGTCATTTTTTTGATATCATAACACCGAAAGGATCTTCAGAAATAAAGTAGAGTGGAATTATCTATTTTGTGATATCTGTAAATCTAGGTATCTTAGCAGTGCCAATAACGTTGAGAATACTTACTGGCGCGGCATTATGCGTGATGACAGATAAATAATGTTCTGACTCTCAGTTGATATTTACTTTAGAAAATCGCGGATTTGTGTTAAAAATTAAACATTGAAATAGTTCAATGCTATACGTTCTGAGAAATAGCACATTAACATTCGTTTGTTTAAACACGTAAATCAAATCACATCATAACATTTGGATTCTTTCTTATTTCAGACTCTGGCAAGATCAACTTCGATGGTTTCTGCAATATTGCCTCCCACTTCCTTGAGGAAGAGGACGCTGAAGTGCATGCAAGAACTGAAAGAAGCTTTCAGGTAAACAATAGCTCAATAAGAGAAAATATGAAAAACAAACTTACTGACAATACTGATAATGCATTACACGCGCAGTATTTAAGCTTGATTAATTCCATTCATTTGTTGTGTCACTAGCTATACTAATTAAGTACAAAACAATGATGTCAGATAATATGAGTATCAGTACTCACCACGATGTTATTAGGGCATGTTTCTGAGTAAATGCTAATTTAACCTTATAGTATGTAGTGCTCACTGTTGTTTCTCAGGCCTCTATTAAGAAGGTTTCAAAACATTACTTAATGAAGAAAACAAAAACAGTTGTTTTATTTATCAATCCAATTGATATCTCCTGACTTCGTTACCACCTTCAAAATAACATGTAATAAAAATAATATTTTATGCATTTTAAATTCGCTACTAGAGAACAAATTTTATTTTTTGGTGAAAAGTTTTGCGTGGGCTGAACACGAACTGGATGGAATGTGTTAACACAATATCTGTTCGCAATGTGATAAAACTGCAAACTCTGCACTTTTCACCACATCATCCAAATATTTTATTAAAAATACAAACAGTAACTACGGTGTAAGTCTAACAATTACTTCATCCGCTAATGCAAATACACTATACAAATGTTTACAACAAACAAAGGTGTAATTAATTGTCTGCGGACGCACAACAAACGCTTTGAGAAATCATGTTTAGTCTACGTTATAATGAAGTCTACGGAACTTAAACATCTTTGTGAAAATGTGGTAATTTTAGAAATAACAAACGCTGAATAAGATTAACAGCTACTTCCGTTTCTTGTCAGATATTGATTGGTTTACGTCCAGTTTTAATAAACTCTCTTGCGTGTTTAATTATTTAGAATTCGGTATTTTTATTTTACTAATCGGTAATATGGACTACGATAATGCCGCATCTATCTGGTGGTACCGTTTATGCGCTGTGAACTAGGAGGTCCTGGGTTCAACTCCCATATCTGAAAACACAATTTTTTTTCGAACGGTATTTATCTGACACTAAACTAAATAGGATGAGCAGATGGTCCATAATTAAATCCAAGTCCTTGTTGTAACATGCTCGACAAAGAGTATGAATCCAACATAGAAAAAAATTAACAGGTGGAAGTTTAACGACAGCATACATAGACTAGGTGCGGTCCTGAGGTCAGGCAACGAAAAATATGTATTGTTTTTCATAAAACATAAATAAAATAACTCAAGTTTGGAATTAGTACCCGATTTCATGATGCTCGCACCTATTGTGTCAGTGACCCCTTTCATAGATTTTATTACACTGTTGATCACCGAAAAGTACACTAAAATCATTTAATTGTCCATAGGTTGTACGACCGTGAAGGTAACGGTTACATCACCACCTCCACCCTGAAGGAGATCCTGGCCGCGCTCGACGACAAGCTCAGCAACGCTGACCTGGACGGCATCATCGCTGAAATCGACACTGACGGCTCCGGAACCGTCGACTTCGATGGTAATTATATTTTACAAATCACTTTAATCAATTTGCTTTCTTTTTATTTTCAACTAAACGAAGGAACGAACAAGTTGTGCACAAAGAGACCCATTGCACCTGATGGCATGTGAAGTAGGATTTAAATAAAGTGTTGACAGATGAGAGAGGGCTCATGGTAGGCGCTACGAATATTAGATAATAGCAACAGAATAGAATTTAGAATAACATTGTAGTCGTTACACAGAGAGAGAAAAGAAAATCAGAGAAAGAGTTATATTAGATGATAATTTATCTTAATAGCTATTAATTATTAAACTGACATCAGTGTTCAACAAAGAAGACGGTTCCGATGTTATTTTTTTACATGATAACAAAATTCTCAGCAAATGTAGTAATCATGTAATTCTCAGCAAATTATGCAATAAGCTTCATATTACATCAATTAATATTGTTTTGTCGAATCAAAAAAAAAAATAAAATCCGAAAATCTATGCGCTTCTTGCCCATAAAGCTCGTTGTAATTGATTTTATTGATCTTGTTAAATTTCTTATTAAATAATTTATAATATTACCCCTCAAATTCTGGATCCAGATAAACAGGTATAAATGTAAATAGATCTTACACTCGTCTATTACTGTGATTGCATCAGCTAACAAAATTGCATATAGGTCAAGAACCTCTCAATGATATTAATATTACGCCACTTATCTGCCTCTGCCGATCTAAAGTGAATAATTTACCCAGAAAGATTCAATTTGTGTCTTTATGAGGCTACCAGTTTTATTGTGCTAAGTGACTCAACCTTAGTATTTTCACTGGTTTTATGGCACATACAGTGTAAACTTTTAACAAAGGGTAGTAAAACAAGCAGGTGGTGACCACAATGAACAATAATACTACTAAAGTTATTGCGCGATATCGACCTTGAAGAAGCAGTGATATTATAAGGGGAGATTTATTGGACATCCGGCAATTTCTGACGATAATTTTATTTCTAGGTGATACCTCAATTGTATTATCTTTTTTCAAATAGTTAAAATATTTACGAGCTGATAGGAAGTTTTTAAATTAGATAAAACCTCGTAATATTGTTTTATACAACCATATTTTAGTTGCTTATCAACAGAAGCACGGTCTCCAATCACGTCCTGTTCCGATAACAGTAAATGACTCATTGATTATTCCTTCCATATTTTCCCTTCATTTCCTCAGCGCAGTTTTTAGTTTTAGTTCTTAGTTGTCACGTATTATGTCTATACAAATATTATAATGTCTTTTAGCAAAAGGTTTATTACCTTTACTATTTTGGGATTGTAACTTAAATTCTAGCGATTAGCATTGACGGATTTATATTTTTATAAGTGGCCACTTTATTTCCGCTCCCCATGTAGGTAGGTTTCAAAACCTTAATAATTTCTCATTTGTTTGTATTATGGAAGGCACTAAAGTTAAATAAACAAATGATTAATTAAATCGAGTGAGCGTCCTCTAAAATCTGCCGCCTCAAGAGGCTGCCGCCCATAGCCCGCGGTCTATACGGTCTATTTACAAATCCAGGACTGGAGAGTAGTTTGTTCAATAGGGCGTGTTATATTATAATATGGTTTCTTGAAATTATACCTTTAAATACAACGCACATAGAGGATTTTTCTAGAGTAATCATATCAGTATTTCTGTACGGGCGGTTATAGATTAATTTAGTATATATCCCCAAGGTTTTCATACGATAAAGCTCAGTCGTTTTTCAAACCTGGTTGGATACACCATAAATTCTTCAATAGTTTACTTGTATGTAAAGAACGATTTTGAAATGATTGAATAATTTTACGTAGTACGGAAGTTTATTTGTACTAAGTAATAATTATATTCAAGTTTTTTTGCTTTATAAAATAACTAAGCGTTACGCTATTGTGTTAAGTTCTTAATTATTATGTATTTTTGGGTATAAGTTTTATTGAAGTTTTGCTTAAATTAAGTATATATTTAAGTACATTATCATACTTTAACTTCAACACTTCAAACGAAGCATTTAATTTTACAATTGATTTTAACGTTTTTATAACCGCCATCTTTGGTTCAAAGACTAGATCGCTGGCACAGACCGGTGACGACCGGTTCTACAGCTCCATGTTTCGTCCGCTTCCTATCGCCGATCTAACACTAGTAGGTACTAGGACATAATTAGGTCTGAGAGAACGGCAAATGAAACTGTGTCGAGGTCGCACAACAGATGTGTTTCCAATATTCCGGTACAGCTATGTTTCTATGTAGGCTAATCGATGTTATCCGAGTTGCGATGACTCTAATGAATGACAACACGACAAGTTGGCTTGCTGTCGTGCGGACTGTTCGTCCGTTTGCGTCCACACTAATGTGTATGGGTTTTGATGGTAAATAACAGTTTTTGTACGGTGCACTCGATGTGCTTATTAATTTCAATGAAGACGGAAGACTCAAAATTAAACAGTGTGCACTTTAGAGGATTGAAGAGGCAAACGTTTTATTACACAATCAAAGAAAATACAAATCAAAGAACCAAAGTTTAGATTTTAAAGACTCTATTTGTTTATATATGCGATGATGTAATTCGTAGTTAACATAATTTTACACACTGATAAAGCCAGTAAATAAGTAATATCGTAGATAAAAAGTTTTTGTTAAAGGGAAATACAAAATCTACACAAACTCTTAGCAACGGACCCCCGATTAGCAATTTTATACTTTTTATATCTGCACCAACTTCTGGTTAACTCAAAACCAGTTTGTCGACATTAGGATCTCAAAATGTTCACATAACGTTATGGACGTTCGTTCAAAGTCGGGCGCGTTGCCAATTTTTTCGTTGTGATGTAAATAAAACACGGTATTGGCGCCGTTTGGAAGTACGAACAAACCCGTTCACTGTCTGGAGAGTTAAATTAGGCTGTGCCCTATTTCTGCCTATTTCATTGTTGTTGATCTATGATTTATGTTTACGAAGGAGTTTTTATTTGTTTTCTATATCTCTTCTAAGCTTGGTTTAAAAGCTTATGACGACGCAATTTAGATTTATTGCCAGCCCATGGGGGATTAAAATGTCGAACAAATTTTACGATTATGTATACTATATTGGTACGTACACGTATGTACGTATAAATACAATTATGAATCGGTCCATGCTGTGATACCTTGATACCTTGGCTCATAATAGAAGTGATAATGTATTTACGATCACACTGTAAATTATATTCGTTCGTAAATTTTAAAAACTAACGGGTGCATTCCCATCCATATGTTGAAATAGTTGAACTACTCTAGCTGTTTACTAGGAAGTATTACCGTATTCATTGGCAATACAAGAGAGGTATTAATGTTAGAAAGTCGTGAGTTCTTCTAGAGCACGTAACAGGGGCACATTTGTATGCTACAAAACGTATTAAGTTAATGAATGACTAACATTAGGACCAGTAAGAACCTACAGAAAGTGTTTTTATAGTTAATGGTGCTTTTTAATGTTTACAAAAACATGTAATATTCTTTACCATTTCGATAGACATTTTTTAACAAAAAACAACCACCAGCCACTATCCTTAATGTTTAAATCACCGTTGTTCTAAAGAATCTACCAATTAGAAGTTTAAAGCCTTTACAATTACGTGTAAAGTTTGGTGATAAAAAAAAAATACGTAAACAAATAGACAGTCTTTTTATTATTCTAATATGGTAAATTCAGATTAATCCGTAAACAAAGGCCGTCCAAGATTGATACTATTCGAGTCAGTTGAGTGGTGTTTGCGCTATTCTTTAGTCTCGCTCACGTGCGATATTATGTTAGTGATAAAGAAAAGGATGTAAAACATAATTCAGTGATTGAAATCAAAGTCGCGTAATATGAAGCTCTGGCACAGGATTGGCTGCACGGCACCTGTCAACGTTCATTGGCCCTGCGTTCGCGCTCCTCGCACTGTCTCGGCGCATGCGCAACTGATTTCTTATTTTAAACTTCTCATTGTCACCGATACCATTTTTTTTAGTAATAATGAAATGCAAGGATATTGTTCTTTATTCCAAAAATCATTTATCCATAATCAAAATAGGTAAATTTACTTGCAAGTTTAAGAGATTTCAAATGGTCTATTTATAGGTACAGATCTAATATAATGTAAAGTAAAAATACTGCTATAATATAGACAGATGAAACAATTTAAGTACTATCTCAATTATACAATAAATAGCAGTCTTTACGTAATCAATATCATTTCCAATGAAAATAATATAAAGAGACGAAAATGTAAAGTTGCGTAGCTCAAGATTACAAATATGCGACGTAAAACACATTTTTGGCAAGTTCCGTAACAAAACCGAAAATTTTAGTGATCAGCAAACACTTTAGGGCAATGAATCAATCAGTGGTTTACCTTCAAATTTTAATTACGTAATTTGTTTAAAGCAGTTTTAAGACAATTCCGGTTTATTTAAATTATGTATTTTGTGATGTTTTAAATTGATTTTATAATGATATTGAATTTATATTATTGGGAATCCGAATACATGTAATAAATGAGCAAGTTATCTTTTATATTAGTCTTGTATGTCCATCTTAAAAAAAAACAAGTATTTAAAGAAGACATTAGAGATCATATTTCAAAATTATATTTACGATGATTAACCAAAGCGTAAATAACATATTCTTTTATTCTGTGATTCTAGTAAGTTTGTATTATGAACAATATTAGGTACAGATTTGGTATTAAATGGACAACTGAGGATGTCTGTTGTCAGAGGAATTGTCAGAGGAAGACAATTATTACAAAGCAATTCTTAAACTAAATATAATATTCATCTAAAACATTAAACTGTATTAATTATAAAAGGATAAATAAAACAGCACGGTTCAGAATTACATAAAAAAATATCCTAAAATTTGTATTTATGTCCGTTACGTCATTTAGAATACGCGCGATATAATTGGGTCGTGTAGAACGGTTTCATATCTGTAAACAAAAGCCAGTGCAAACGTTTTTTATTTTACGAGAACATGTCACGTTCTGAAATATTGGTGTAGGCATCGACATTTTTACGTGTTGAAATTTGGTTTATTGCCAATACGAGAAGGAAGGGGCGTGACGTTATTTGCGATCATGAAATTCCTTGTGTCGTTACACTGTAGAGCAGTGTCGTCAGTCCGAGGGATATTCAGTATTTTCGTAAAGTCCTTTAAGTGTTTTGCTCAAATAACATTTTGATCGCTATATTCATACTAAAGTTAATTATTCCACTCAATCGGCCAGCCTCTTAATGAAAACTGACCTCATTGTTCTTATAGAGTACGGTAACTTTTACTAATCTGCTCGATAGCCAGTAATTGTAACAAATGTGTATGAAATCGCTAATAACACCGTACACGTTGCATTTAGACGCAAGTTTATAATAATTTCATACCCTTCTAGGCTTATCATTAGCACGAGCATATAAATCGACCTTTTGCTGAACACAATAACTAGTAATTATACTTGTGAAATATTATAGTATCGAATTAACATTCGTATCAGTAAGATCTTTACGGAAAAATTTATATATTCAGAATGTTATAAACGATTATATTAAATTTAGTATTATTGGATTAGGATCCAAACAAGTACTAGGGTTCTTAGGAAAATTCGACATATCCACGATTGAACATGAATTATTAAATGTAAATGTTGCAACTTTATTTGTATGCGAATTGTATCATTTAGCATAAGATACTCTTATTTTTATTAGTACAAGTACAAAGTTTTTCTGCGTCCATTTATGTCTGCATTCTACAATCCTGTTACTAGTCCATTGGAATTAATCACTTGTTCTGACATTAAACTTAAGTGACTCATAGGTGTGAGAAAAATATTTAAGTGACATAATTCTATGACGTTACTAAACATTTACGTAGGCGTGAAAGAAGTCTTTAATATTTTGCAAAGTGCAAGCCATGATCCCTTTTTGATGGCTCTAAAATTGCTTTAATTGTTTTATTGCTTATAAATGAAACATATACATCATAAGCTTCATGCATAATATACTATGCGATGCAAGGTATACGCGAGTTTGTCTTCGTAGGTACCATTTCTCTGTTTCCATAAACAAACAGTCTACAAGTAATGACTTAGTAGCCTATGTGATTATTGAGAATAGTAAACTTCGTTATACTAAAAACAAAAGTGTTAACCTGGCGAGCTTAATGCAGTCTATGCTGTTCTTAGTAATTCAAAGTTCTGTCTCTACTGTTTTTGTGGAGGGTTCATCCACTAGACGATGGAATTACTCTGCTCTTTTATAAAAAATATTATCGAATTTGCGTAATACTAAAGCACATACATGTAATCAATATTTTATCTTGTTCGTTGAATTTTGTCCTTATTGCTAAACTATTAATATTGATACCTCATAGAAAATATCCTGAGCCAAGTCCGGAGTTAGACCGGTTCTGGATGTTGGTACATGGCCCATTGTTGCGCAAGAATCAGCTTTATTAGTGGGGCAAGCAGCGAAAGTGAAATCAAACTGCGATGAGTGAAAGCACGACAGTATCTAATTTTGATAGCGCGCCAACAGGTCCGGCGTAGTTTGGGATAGCATTGTGGGTTTTCAAGCCCTTCGCGAGTCTGTTGAGAGAATAACAGACAGATTCTGCATGTAGTGTAAAGATTATAGCTAAAGTAAAAGCCATAAATGTTGCCTTAGCACAAACCTCATTATCATCATCGAACACGTAAAGTCCGCTGGTGAACATAGTCTTCCCATATAGATTTTAGATTTTCAAAACAATCTGTTACAAGAATACATTAGACCAAATTAATTTTACTGTTCCTGTTAAAGAAACTAGCCCTCGTAGTTGTTCTAAAAATCTTTAACGTTATAATATGCTTATGTAAATATGGTAATATTATTGGCGAGGTTAACGATCCCAAAAATTGTTTATTAAGTAAAAATTCGAGAAAGCTAAGATGTTCTTGGCACGTGAACTAAAAAGTAGGACAATCTTATCAAATAGCAGTTAGATACTATGAATAGTTTAACTATCCAAACGGCAATCTGATAGTACATTATCATGGCTTTAATCACCCTGTCTGCGTAATTTATTAATAACAACCACATTGTTGTACCGACGATTAGGTATTCAATTATATTTATTGATTAGGAGCTTTATTTCTATGTATGTAAAGCTTAATTTTTATTAATATTATAAATGGAAAGGTTTGTAAAAATATCTGGATGTTAAGATGTTTGTAAGAAGTACCTAAACGCAGAAACAAATGTATGGTTTTGGATGAAATTTTACACACGGAGCCATTACTTCAATTAAAACATAGACAATTTTTATCCCGGTAAATAACCATTAAATATTGTAGTCACTGATTAATTTCCCGACATGATATATCAAATGAAAAAATCGCCAATTAACTTGTAACATTCATGAAAGAACAGCGATACTTTGTAACCGATATTTACGAATGATGTTTTACGAAAAGGTTTATTGTAACTGCATTCCAATAGTGAGTCAATACGTCTTTGTCCTTCTCAAATTCCTATAGATAACGTACTTAGTTGGAATTCCCTTTTACTAAAGATAGCATTATCTGTCTGTGACATTAGCTATGCAAATATCAAGGTTATGCCGTGACTTTACGTGCGTTTAAGGGGTAAACAGATAATTGAAACAAACGCTTCTACGGTTGTTGATACAGTAATGTAAATATTATTGGTTTGGATGCATTACTTTTCCTTCTTAGTTTGTTTAACATTGGACTGATAATTGGTATTTATTGAGAACATGCTTTACAATATTTAACGGCAATAGTCTAGTGAGGAGTAGAATGAACTGTCAAGTGCTAAAACGCAGGTCGCAGGTTTGAATCCCGCCTCCAATATAGGCACTTCTGAGTTCGAAGCTATCTGTGTATTAAGAAAAACTAATAAAACTACATATTTCTGAATCTCTATAAGAACTTCGAAGGTTTGCGAAGACTGCTCAAAATTTGCTTTCAGGAACTATTCGAGTCCCTCGAAACCTTGTACAACCCTCAAGATCAAGAACTTAATTAAAAAAATAATAATGACTTTGACTTTGATAAAATGTTCGCCCCGTAATATATGAGGGATGGAAAATACCGTTATTATTGTGTGATTTGGGAATACCGCAATAGTGGCGCCTCCGTATGTTTATAAAAACCCAAATTATACCCAAATAAATAATCAATTTCTAGTCAAGAGAGTAAGTGGCGGTCAATGAATACTCTTAAATCAATTGCAATTTTTCTATCATACTTATTTTGATTTTCCTTCTTTCTATGTTATAGATAATTATTGTTACAATTATTTTTATAACGATGTTAATTTTTTTAAGCAACTTTTGCAACCTAACTTTCAAGGTATTCTAGTGTTACTCAGTAACAAGTTGCCAACGGCGATGCCTAATGGGCCTGTGTGAAGCGATTGTAGCCAGTGTAACTACTGGACATAATAGACTTAACATCTCATGTCTCAGGATGGTGAGTGCAGTGGTATACCAAACAATACTTTGTAATTCAAAGTGTTGGATGGTGTTTCTACTGATTATGGGAGGTCGTATCGCATACCATCAGGTACAAGACATACTCGTCTTGTCGTCGTCTCAAACAAAGAAAAAAACGAATAAGGATGTGCCGAAAATTGACCAGATGTGTTCAGAATTTAGGTGGCTTGTACATTTTGAAAGGATGGTGATAGCAGTAATGTGCAAGCCGATCATGGATGGAACAGGCGATGATATCATGCGTTTGTTTATTATTATCCTGCACGAACCTAATGGGTGATATTTTAATGTCACAGAATGTACTTTGAAAAAAAAATAAGGTAGGTACTTAGTTAAAACATAAATTAATTAAATATGTTTCGTTAAAGTTGTTAATTGTTTTGAATTTTCCTCCTTATTTCAACTTTTGTTGTTCGCGTTACAAGAGTATTATTGGATCTTAAGATTTGGTTTGACAATTTCTAGACTATACCTATGCGTATTATAAAGAGTATCATTAGTTGAATAATAATATTATTTAAAATATGAATAATTTACAATCTTAGATTGAAGTAGGTAAACTGTTTACTGGTCCGTCAATCGAAGTTACATTGTCTGCATTTTATGATTCAAAGTAATACTTACTCACTTTAGAAAGAACTTCGCCGGGACCGTCCCGCGAGTGATGAATAATATTTGACAAAATGATGATATACGATCAAGAAATATTTTATTTATTAGATACATACACGATAACACTATTTAATGTGTATAAATAAATATCACAATGAGTTCCCTAAGTAATATTCATGAAAACATATTATTAACAATTGAATTTTTTACAAAGATACAAGTTAAATATAATAGTTGAATATTTTTATATTTCTCTTAGAAAACTACCCGTTAAAAGAATAAAAACATATTTCTACAACAAAAAAAACTTGTATTACAAAGATATACATTAACATACCTAACAAGTTTATTTATGTCATAAGTGCAGAAATAAGATATGATTAAATAAATTTAATGATTTATAAATATTAATATTTCCAACTGGCAGGTAACGCACTAGGTTTTATTTTCCGCTTAATTCTGCAGTATAATGTGGCATGCAGTATTTTATGGAAAATGAATTTAAAAGACCTCTTTTTACGGTCTTTCCGCACTTTGTCACTAAGACCTTTATCACAAACACTTTTAGATTCACTATCAACTGCAGCACTTCCACCAGTAGCATTTCCACTAGCATCACTTCCACAAGTATCAATTTTTACTGCTTTGCATCCGATCATCTGAACTATCCCGTTGTTTACAGAAACGTCTATGCTACAATTATCGCCGGTCATCATAACATTTCCATCATTCCTGTCTATACGTATGCTGTTGTTGTTTCCAATTATTTTCAGCTTGTATTTATTCTCGGCCATTTCCATCACCAAGTTATTCCCTAAAATCGTGTACTTCTTCATTATGGGATGTTGCCGCTACGGGCTTTTCGAAACAAATGGAGTTCCGAACAGGTTACATGACTTATGTAGTTCTATTTATGCGAACGCGGAGAGCGTGCCCGTGGTTATTCCCCTGATGTTGTGTGCTAATTATTCTGTAATGAATATTACTTGATTGTTCACATGTCCGATGTTTGATAATTGACACGTGACCCGTAACATGTAGACATTTAATCTGTGTTTTTCATTCATCTGAAGGTCAACTTTGCTTAACTATCATTTCAAAAATTCGAGACGCGATTTTCAGAAGTAGGATAATCCGATAAAAAGTGCATCATAAGGATATTTTTTTTTTTCGAATAGTAGGTACATGTTTTATGACTCAATTTTACACGTGTAATTGCTATGGCTACGCTTTATTATGCGAGATAGGTACATTATGACTTGAACGTGGTATTTATAGAAATAGTCACATAGAATGTTTTGTTAAGGATTGTCTAAAGCGGGGGATAGACGTGTAAATACGCGTACTTGTTGCTCGACGACTTTTTTCACCTGTGTGTCAACTAAGCATACTTCAAAATCATCGAGCAAATTCGTCGGCGATCCAAACGATTTGAAATTTTACTCGTAGCTCGTCTCAGCTCTTTCTGATAAACGATTTTGATTAACCAATCCTTTCCCAGACTCTCCGATTATATTTTCTTTTCTTGTTTTTCATAATATGAAAAAACCACGTGAAGTTTGTCTCTTACCTCCAACACAATTATTTAGACCAGAAGCCACGACAATTGTATGCGACTTATAGGCCCCCATTTATAGGTTATAATCTAAATAGGTACTATTATTGATTACTTAGCTGCAGTAACAATGTTACAAGAAGATACGACTACTTTTGAATCTAATATTATTTCATTATTTGACTTTATACTATAATCGATTTTGCTATTAACTCCGCACATACAATAATTCGTTTATGGCATGAAACCTACATTGGTACTGCGCCTAGTTCAAGGCCTAGGGAATTACTTGAAAATTTACGGAAATACAATAGTTGATGATCTATTTTGTGGATATTCCTGGAAACTAGTTTTTTAGTGCACTATACACTTTTTTTTTACACAACAATGAGTTTAGTGTTTGCTTATATTGGCCGACACCGGAACGCGAGTTGCGACCATTCGGACCGAGACTTTACACCGTCTTTTACTATATCTATATAGGTACGTATGATTGAAGCCATCTAGTCAGGATAGTAGTTATATATATTTAAAAAATATAAGGCACCGACAATTTGTGTTACAAAAATAAATCCTTTTTTTTCTATTGCTGTTTTCTCATATCCGACTATAGCGTCTTTGGGATTATTTTTTACTAATAATATTTGCACATTAAAGCTGTTGTCTCAGAAAAAAGGATTTACCGTTACCCATACTTTTGAAATTTATGAGAATAACATTTCTCACAAGCTTTTAATTGTCAAGCTTCTGTCAGTGAGACTGCACTCTTCTTCGCACTTCTAAAACCACAATAGTCAATTTACTTATAATTTCCCGTAAACTTTGCCAAAGGATAAATCCAATAATGCTTAATGAACATTACTCATAAGTCTGAGAGCCACGTTACTTAGAATAACTTATATTACAATAAAATTCAAAATTAAATAATGCTTTTGTTGTATCCTGCGGCTGAATCGTCCCTGTCAATGTGTAATAGGGTATTACAGTATTTTTTGAAAAGTGTCTCAAAACCTTAAGGTGATAAAATACCACTAGAAATTTTACATAAAAAATATTCAATTAATAAGTGCCATTAAAATACATTTAAATATTATATTTTAAATTTTCTCGCGTAAATAACCTAAAACGCTTGAGGCCGCGTTGCTGACGTCATCTCGACAGTAAACAATCAAGTAACAACACTGTGCACAGAAAAAGAGGAAATTATTACAATTAAAATGAGCTACTATCCTTATCATTGGTATGTTGTTCCTGAATGTATGAATTTGGAATACTAGTGTAAAAACGCCAAAAAAATTGTGGATTCAAGTGCCAACTGATATAATTATGAGTTAAACTTGGTTACAACTTGCATGAAAAAAATCTAAATTTATTGTCCGAAAAATTTGTCTATTCGATAAATTATAAATAGTGAACGCGTATTGACATTTCAAGTAGTTTACTGCCTTGATGACGACATGTCATGGCGGCACTCGTTTCGCATATTTGTAAAACAGATTAAAAAAGTCAAAACTATGAATTGAATTTAAAAAAGTATTTAAAATTTTATGAACTGAAACTACTATTTTCCGATTGCTTTTTGATTAAACTATCTTATCTATGTATTTTTGGAATTTTTCTC
Source organism: Manduca sexta (assembly GCF_014839805.1). NCBI lineage: Eukaryota > Metazoa > Arthropoda > Insecta > Lepidoptera > Sphingidae > Manduca > Manduca sexta. Next base: position 16,482 of record NW_023592477.1, on the reverse strand, counting down.
ACATACACTAATTTACCCTATTGTGGTATGAATAATTATTATATTATCTACTTAAAATGACAATTCTAAACTTCAGTTTAACTTTATTAGGCGAAAGGCATAAATCCTTGCCTCGAATGACGTCACCAGATCTCTATAGTCCGTCGTCTCGCTTTATTTCGTGAGCGGTGGCAAACTTTGAATGGTATGGTATTCAAGACCTGTTATTTTGGATCGCAACTCGGTTGCAGGTAACTTTAAACGCTTCTTTCATCGTGATACCTTTCGATCTTATACTCTAATTTAACAGAGAAGTAAAACAATTCTAATTCATTGATCATTTGTTCACGTCGGTTCTTTATCAGTTGACCATTGCTTTGTTTGTACTTAATTTCAAAGCAGTAAAGTAAAAATTATGTCTTATGTAAATCGACATTTTATTTATAGGTATAAACTATATAATTCATGTATGTAAATCTGATTGTAGTAGTGGGTTTCGTGCCTTAAATTCATACAGATTTATGTAACAAAAACAACCGTAAAAATCCAAGTTGATTTCCTGACTGCAACAGACTCAGCTGCCAGTAATTTGTCTGCAAATATAATATTGTCTTGATTCGTGCTAAAAACTATTACCTAATCTATCTTGCGTTGCCAGTTTTGCGTGATTTCTTCCGCGCCTACTTTCTCCGGTTTAGTCATTATAATATAAACAACGTTCGTATTTTTTGGAAAGAATGATTCACCGTCGCAAATGTATTGTACAATACTTTTCTTATTTGGCAGCCTATATTTATTTATGCTTATTTTTTTATCGTATAACAGTTAAAAAGATGTGTGTGTGTGTGTTGTGTGTGTTTTCCCGAAGATTTTACACTATTACAATATGATTTTTCATTGTTACAATGTTTTGTCTCGAACTCTAAATACATATTGCATAATTTACACCATGACCTTTTTCTATAGTATAAATTAAGTACGTTTAACAAATTTTTAATAATATATTTTGTATATCTATGCCTTTATTTAACTTTGTTCTGATTTTGTAAAACTGTTCAAACAAGAAACTATCTCTACCAAAATCATACCATCCGTTGCTGCAAAGATTTACAATCCGGCAAACATATACAATATTCGTAAGGATAAAACTCGATCAAATATCGTGCAACAAAAATTACTTTAACCCACGGCTCATACGTAATTGGCGTAATTTTTATTGGCCGAGACGAGATCACACATCGTATTAATTTAGGATCGCTTCACGCTTTTGGCGTCGAGCACAGAGAGAGGCAGATCCCATTAATTACACCACTATATTAATTTGAAACATTGAACCCGAAATATCCTATACACATGACGCTTGCCAGCCTGCTGTTTCTGTTCCCTTTGATCAGTTCATGGTTATTGCGTTTTATTATAATAGAGTATATTTTGCACAATTAATAAATATGTTTCCTGTGTCTTTGGAGCTACTATTTAATTAATGCGTATTTGCGAATAGAATAATAATCAAAAAAGCACGTGCGTTGTCCTAGATTAGGTGCCTACTTAACCTCAATTTGTAATGTTTACGAAGTATCCGTGGGGCTATATTAGTGTCAAAATGGAATCATCTAAACTGATCGAATAAATTCAGACACTTCTTGATGTAACGTCCAAAGAACAAAGTACTCATTGCTAAAGATGTAACAGCAGGGGCAGGGAGGGGCAGCTGCCCCCCCTAGAGATTCTAAAAAAGTTGCCAAATGTAAAGCAACCGAAGTCTTAAGTCTTTGACTTGACTTGCTTGATTGATCATTCCCGTACGTCGAAACTCAAATGAATTCACCAATTCCATTCTTAATATTCCGTACGCTCAATTATGCTCTGCTCTATTTTATTGTTAAAGCGGGAGAGGGGAAGCCGGGGCGGAACATGTGCTCTCGACTTTAGGTAAATTCATATTTTTCTCATTCTCCATATCAACTTGCTCCTCCCCCCCTATGGCCATCGGCTGGCGACGCTCTTGATTGAACCGAACCATTACCACTCTATATAGAAAACTAGCTTTTGCCCGCGGCTCCGCCCGCGTTATAAAGTTTTTCGGGCTAAAGTTTTCCGTTATAAAAGTCACGCTATATATTTTCCCGGAAGCCTATGTTCTTCCCAGGTTCTCAAACTGTCTCCATACCAAATTTTATCCTAATACGTTGGGTAGTTTTTAAGTTTAACACGTTCGGGCAGACCGATGCAGCGGGGACTTTGTTTTATGATATATTTTTGTAGAACTTTTAAGAGGAACAATCCCGTCATACATTATTGTTGCATAACTTTAACCGTTTACGCAGCGCACGCAACAGAAGCTCTCAAAACTAATAAATTGTCCCCGTTTTTGCATCATGTTTCATTACTGCTCCGCTCCTATTGGTCATAGCGTGACGATATATAACCTATAGCACTCCAGGAACAAAGGGCTATCCAACACAAAAATATTTTTCAGTTCGAACCGGTAGTTCCTGAGATTAGCGATTACTGCTCCGCTCCTATTGGGCATAGCGTGATGATATATATAGCCTATAGCATTCCAGGAACAAAGGGCTATCCAACACAAAAAGAATTATTCAGTTCAAACTCCTAGTTTCTGAGATTAGCCGCTACTGCTCTGCTCCTATTGGTCATAGCGTGATGATATATAGCCTATAGCACTCCACGAACAAAAGGCTATCCAACGCAAAAATAATTTTTCAGTTCGGACCGATAGTTCCTGAGATTAGCCGTTACTGCTCTGCTCCTATTGGTCATAGCGTGATGATATATAGCCTATAGCACTCCACGAACAAAAGGCTATCCAACGCAAAAAGAATTTTTCAGTTTGGACCGGTAGTTCCTGAGATTAGCCATTACTGCTCCGCTCCTATTGGGTATAGCGTGATGATATATAGCCTATAGCACTCCACGAACAAAGGGCTATCCAACGCAAAAGAATTTTTCAGTTCGGACCGATAGTTCCTGAGATTAGGCATTACTGCTCCGCTCCTATTGGGTATAGCGTGATGATATATAGCCTATAGCACTCCACGAACATAGGGCTATCCAACGCAAAAAGAATTTTTCAGTTTGGACCAGTAGTTCCTGAGATTAGCGCGTTCAAACAAACAAACAAACAAACAAACAAACAAACAAACAAACAAACTCTTCAGCTTTATATAATAGTATAGATTAATCGATAATATTCCTATCAAAAATTGTCAAACAGATGTACCGTTTTATCAAATAAGTAATAACAATATCGTACACACGTTATCGCAAACAAGTGATTTCATCCGGACTTGCGTCATTCCTCAAACCCTGAGACTGGACGTTTGAACACGCGTAGCGAAAACTATTAATAAAAGTGTTTTATTGTTTCATGCCGGATTGGTACTTATTTTTTTTAAGTTTTTATGTAATAAACCTTTATGGTTTGGAAGAAGAAAAAAAAATGAGTTTACGGCGAGGAATATTGTATTAGGACTATACGAAATATCATTTATAACATGACTTACGTATTTACTTTTTTAAAAATAAAAATTTCGTCAGTATATGCTTCAATTTGTACAAATAAGATGTTATTTTTTTATTCAATGATTGGATCACATCAATTACAATAGCAATTTAAAATACGTGATTTGGAGCATTATTTACCTGTAATTACTTTATCTATACCTAATGCGAAGTAATCCTGTGACTCGTTTATTGTGATTTTATCTAAAAATACGCAAACAGCTATTAAAATTGTTTTGCGGTTTTTTGCACCTTTTTTGTGTAGTTATAGATAGACATGCTAGCAATTTCAGTATTAAAATATCGTTGTGCCCTTCTAATATCCGAAATACATAATGCAGCTATACTCTAAGTGTGTTCCGCGGAACCCTGGGGTTCCGTGATACCTCTGTCGGGGTTCCGCAAGAATTTAGAAAAAAAAATCAAAACACCTCTCTCAATAATAATTAGTAACTGTTACATTGTACTTTTATTATGTTGATTAATAAAAAATACACTTATAAAAACAATTGTTTTATTGTAGGGTTCCATCAAGTATTTTGCTTCCCAAAAGGGTTCCGCCATTTAAAAAGTTTGAGAACCACTGACATAATGTATAATAAACCCTAGGATTTAGGAATAAATAAAATGTAGTATTAAAAAACAAGGAATTAAATCCTAGTTATAGTTATTTAAGGTGCAAAATAAAATGGCAATATTTGTATCTTTTTTATACGGGCACGATAAAGTGTCCCCACTGCGTCTGATGGTAAGTGGAGAGTGGTCCAATAATATGTCGACTGACGAGAGATGATTACCCCTTGACAGTCGACACAAATTATGTCGGCCTGTTAGAACTGTATATACACAGGCTGATCCCGGAACGACACACTTACGTGGGCCACTATGGAGGGTTTTAACACCTCGTGTACAATGGTCGCTATCTAGGCGGATATAAAATATTCCTAATACCAGTACCTTAGTTTCATACCGGGTTACATTTTAAATCGTTATGTCTGTTAAACGAATGACAAAATTCTGCGAAACTGTCTTACGTTCACAATTATTCGTGTAAAATAGTTGTCATTCACTGTTCCAATAATAACAGTTAAGTGCAATAAAATTTTCATAGTTTAGTGTTTCTGGGTGAATGTGTAATGTTGCCAAGTTATGTTTACTAGGTATTAATAAAAAAGCTTGTAAAAAGGGTATTGCGTATTTAATGTATCTTTTCATATTTACTTAAAATGCTATTGCAAAACATGTCGGCAATAAAACAGTGGTTTATAGGTCACGAGTATTCAGTCATGTTCCATAGTCGGTACATTCCCTCTGATTGCGAAGAACAGATAAAGAATTGTTATAAAAGTTATATTTTTCTTGGAAAAAAATAATAATCATTGGCTGTACTGATGAAGAAACCTTGTCAAAACAAATTCGTACCACTCGATCTCATAACGAGTTCTAAATGCTTTCCTATTTTTTTTTTATTTATTCAACATTCCCGTGAGGTTACTTGTAGACTAAGGAATGGTTTTTGCAATTGGCAACTCTAATACGAGGTTTGCGATCGGCGGTATTCGGCTGGCTCTTGGCCGAGCAGCGGTTCGGCGAATTAGATGTCGCACCGCTCTAAATAGTTCGTTGCACTGTCAGCCCCACCGTACCCACAATCAGATTAAATGCGATCCTTCATAACATCTAGAACAATCGTCCATAATAAATACTTATTGAATTCAGATAAAAAATATATATATTTTATTAAAGCACGCCAAAGGCCAAAGTGACTGCACTGCATTTGATGCAGTATAGTAGATGATGTTTATGAGTAAATCCAGCTTTATCATTTAAATTGAAAAAATCTTTGGCATACAGTTCACAATAACAGATTAATTGCATAACTGATACTAATATTAAATTAATTGCCTATTATTAAAATTGATAAAGACAATTTATTTGGAAATATTTTCTTATGCATATTAAGTTCAGAATATATTAGTTATTGAACATATTTTAAGTACTTTCTTCATTCTGTTTCTGTTAAAGATAGTGATTTAAAAATGCGTTACTTGGACAACTTTTTCTGCTTGCTCTTTGCCCCATGGTAAAACGCTATGGAAACCAACAACCATGGAATTTACTTTTTTCACGTAAGAAGTAGAGTGGAAAAGCAATTTAGTGTAGAAACTGTGATAACTTTGATTTCTTGGTTATAGCAAAACTTACGTGAAGTAGTGTTGTTAAGAATGTAAAGATATTTGGTGATGTTAAATGAATTACCAAGTTAAATGAAAATAGATACATACTTTAAGCGCAATAAAATAACATTATTGGTGATCTGTGTTTGAATGTCTAGTTGTTAGGACGAATTTTAGCATATTCAAAAAATATACTTAATACTTTTCATCGTCGATATAACTGAAATGCTGTATGTGCGTTTTATAATAATTAATTTATAATATAAACAAGCAAAGTTGTGCCTTCACCACAATTGAAAACAACAAAAGGTATAAATATATAAGTACGTATCACCGCTAAAGGCGTACTCGATCCAGTTTATTTGCAGTGAACGTATTGATAATAACCTTTTCAATAATAACGTTCAATATTTACAACACAAGCCCGGTTTATGAACGTTATTGAAGCGAATAATTACTTCCACGGCTTCATTGAACTTGAATCGGCTTGTAAAATGTAAATTATGAGTGACGTCACTCATGGATGCCTGATGATTTTAGTATGTCGCAGTTAGTAACAATCTATAGAAACAATAATCCTACTTCTTTTATTGGCAAATATTGTACTTTCCAATCGTAAAGAGCAGATGTTCGTAAGGAAAACTTAAATTTAACAATTTCGTATCCATAAAGTGTTCGCAAATACAATTCGGTAGTCATTGTGTTATACAAACTCTGCACGCTCGATCTGAATCTAAGCTCTATTTACAGCCCATGACAGTTCTGACGTCAAATTCCATTAGTTAGAAGGTTAGTCGGGAAAACGCAATGGGATTGTAGGTACAGTCCAAGATTAAGAAGATCAGCACGCCATTTAACTGTCTGCTCATGTTTTCCATTACAATAATATATGTGAGCACTTGGCAATATATCAAACCCATTATCGCAAAACACGACGAATGTTATACATATCGCAGATATGTTAATAATTTTATCAAATTATTGTAGACTTTACGGGGAACGGGTCTATATTTTTTAAATTCAAAACTTACCTTGGTTATTATCAGGTAAAAAAATATATCTGCATATCAGATTATTAAGTTGTAGAGTTTTTAATCATTCGGTTATTTCATTTACATACGAATTGCTTATTTATGAGTGATTTTAGAGGCGTATGGTATACATAAAAGTGGGTTTCCACCTAATTACTTGGACTCAAAAGTTGGCTTTTGTACATTACATTTTTTTAAATAATAGTATGCTTCATCTGTTATTATTTAAAACGATATGGCTCATGGTAAGGCTAGTAGTTGATAGATTATTTAGTAATAATGTAGAGTACGCATTAAACCTTTATCTCTCATATTAAAAGTGATATGGCATTATCTCAACAATGGAATCCTACTGTTTTATATGTAAGCACTAAAACTTTGAAGAGGTTAGGTATTATTAGTTAGAAATCTAACATATAACATACCGCTGGCTGATAAGGTACACAGACAAACAAATTGAATTGTAGACTATCAATTATTCAATAAAAGTGTTCAATAGGACTTCTAATCTGGAAATATTGTTTCAACAGGCGATACCTACTGCATAAAATTTATATTTGCTACAAATCCCATTTATTTTAAAGACTTACCTGTAGTTTCACCATACTGTTTGATAACCTAAAATATTGTTTTTAAAATGTTAAAAGCAAAGGATGCATCATCGAATGCCAACTGTGAAACACAGAAGATATGAGTACGTGTTTTGTTTAATTTTGGTTTATCAATTTCAATGGTAATGTAGTTTAAATTATTAATTGTAAATGGCAACTTGTTTGACCACTTGGCAGTTTGGCTCATGTATTTTTCACATGAGTAAGTACTATATGGGGCATTCCACGTGAAGCGGGCACGAAAAAAAACTCGATGTCTCAGATTTTCGTAATATTTGATTATCTTATACCCGTATATGTCCTCGATCCAGATACAAAATATTATTAAAGTATAAAGCCTGGTTAGCGAGTAAAAGGACTTTGAAGTTTTGACTGGCCGGCTGGTATACGCCACTTCGAATCAATTATCAAGTTTTTAAATGTTACAATAAAATAAATAAAGCAATGAAATAAATACTTCATTTAATGAGCTTTTTATTGTATTTTTGAAATTGAAAAATATTTTTTTCTTTGAAAAATGTGTTTGAAAGTTTCAAACTGGAATTTCACAAAGTTGGCATATTTATATATTTTTATTTTTTTTTCTAAAATAGCTACTATTGTATAGATAATCCTGCGAAGTTTCATAATGGGCTGAGAAGTAGTTTAGGAGCTAGACCGTTTACAGTGCCGAAGTGCGGCGGTCGCCAGAAAGAGCGAAGTAGTAAAAACTTTCAATTAAACTAAATACTTTCGATCAGAGTATTTTATCATGTTTTGCATCGCTCTAACGATTCAATTACATCTGATTATAATATAAAAATATATTTATATTACTGACGGTGCACAACAACATTTTAAAAGATTTAATTGTATTAACTTGTTATATTTCAAACAGGATTGTGGTAAAGATGCAGAATTTCATTTTCGTGCCACTTCACATGGCAGAAGGGCAATTTGACGGTCTCGGTGGTAACCTAAAACGCCTGGAGACACAAGCTAGTTTACATAACGCATCAAACAAAGCCATCACGATACCCGACCGCTTATACATATAGGCTAGAATATCAATGCCACAAACTCATATTTATTATTACTACTACTATTTATTATTATTATTCATATATATTTTAATGTTTCAAACTTGTATTTCACAAAGTTGGCATATTTATATAATAACTTTTTCAACTAAAATAGCAATATTGTATATAGATTATTCTTGCCAAGTTTCAAATGTTGTTGTGCACCGTCAGTAATATAAATATGTTTTTTAATATTATAATCAGATGTAATTGAATCGTTAGAGCGATGCAAAACATGGTAACATACTCTGATCGAAAGTATTTAGTTTAATTGAAAGTTTTTACTACTTCGCTCTTTCTGGCGACCGCCGCGCTTCGGCACTGTAATCGGTCTAGCTCCTAAACTACTTCTCAGCCCATTATGAAACTTCGCAGGGATTATCTATACAATAGTAGCTATTTTTAGAACAAAAATAAGAAATATACAAATATGCCAACTTTGTGAAATTCAAGTTTGAAACTTTCAAATACATTTTTCAAAGAAAAAATTTCAAAAATACAATAAAAAGCTCATTAAATGAAGTATTTATTTCATTGCTTTATTTATTTTATTGTAACATTTAAAAACTTGATAATTGGATTCGAAGTGGCGTATACCAGCCGGCCAGTCAAAACTTCAAAGTCCTTTTACTCGCTAACCAGGCTTTATACTTTAATAATATTTTGTATCTGGATCGAGGACATATACGGGTATAAGATAATCAAATATTACGAAAATCTGAGACATCGAGTTTTTTTTCGTGCCCGCTTCACGTGGAATGCCCCATATGTTAACGAGTTAAATGTCTTTTTTCATTATATCTACCGCCATTTTCAATAAATGATCCTAATCGATTTTTTCGATCTATTTCTAAAATCGACCAATAAGAACAAAGTTTTTTGGCATGTTTACAAATGCATTATTTTGATTGGTTCATTCTCAAAATCGGATTTAAGATTGAGATTGGGATCGTTTATTGAACATGGCTGTTAGTGACGTATAGTTTTATCTTTGTTGCTTTCAGCAGTAATAATTATCCTATCGTTATAACCATTGTTAGCGTATTATAATCCGCTGGTTATATTACAAGCATTTAAGCGGGTAAAGAGATTTTACTTCCGATGTAGAGTCGCTTGACATTTCTTTGTCCCTCCGTTATATCATGGAATGTATTCCTTTTTTATTTTTTATAAGCAAGCAAGGGAATATCAAATCTCTTGATATTAAATTGTTTCCTTCGTTTATAAACACCCGTTATACTAAAAGGATTATTGGTAAATTGCTGGCCATAAAAAAACGAAGTAGAGATTATTAGGGAATTATTATTAGGGAAGTGACGGGATTGTTTGATCTCACTGGATTTAAAAAATTGGAAATGCAACAGCAAACTGTCACTTCATGTTGGTTTTTTGTATGACAGTTGTATATCCCTGGTCGAGCCGATCCATTCATACTGTAGACACGTAAGTCTACAGTATGGCTCTACCTATCACTACATTATTATATTTTATTTTTATAGTTCATATTTCGTATAACTGGATTGTTGAATAAAATTAATCATCGTAATTTTTATAAATATCATAAGAATCATTACAAAAGGATTTCTTTTTATTATAATTCTTAAGTAGGCAAGGCTCATTGGCTCAAGGTTCATTCTTCATAGATCTACCAGAGATACAGGTTGTCAGTATATTCATAAAATACGGTGGTCTGTTGTGCATGATAATGTTATTGGTGACTAAATAGCGATATTTATGCAGCGATTGCATCAAGTAATTGTGAAACTTGTCACTCGTGGTAGCGTGTAGGCAACATTGTGAGGCGTATGACCGCGTGAGATTCATGTCTTGAGCTTCGTTACTTATTGCAATATGCTATGAGGACTATCGTTCTTTGACTACAAACTTATAGTGTTTGTGACTACACTTTATTCATTATATATTCTGTGTCTAAAACAACTGAATCGATTCTAAAAAATCTTGCAGTAATATCAATATTAACTATCTCCAATTCTCAAACAAATTGACTGTGGCGACTGAAATATCCCAGTAATTGAATAAATTTATTAATAGCTGTAAACCTATTTTACAAAATTTCCGACATAATATGTCATATGAATATGCTTACTTTCAGTACAGTACAGTACTAAACCTACATAAAATATCTACAACTCGTTTCACTTGTACATTATGGGTCCGTTTCTGCTTTATAATCTTAATATTCAGCCTACATACGGCGTAATAACACACAAACACACTTCCCGTTATAATAGTGATGTTTTTGAATTGAATAACAAATGCTTATTTTTAACGCAATCACTTATGTCATATTTTAATTGTATCGTGAAGTTACGTGCGCACCGTGAGAGGAACAATTGTCTTAATGGTAACATTTGAAAGCGGAATTATGAATAGCTATTGTTGCGAAATTTTATAGCCGAAGAATTTAGGAATGTGGGTCAGCTGGTAATTGGTATGTGATATTTGACAGTGAACATGTGTTCAAAAATTGGTCTAACTTCTAAAATTAGTTTGAGAAACGGCAATGGAGTAGTTTTATGTCTCTATTTGTGCCGGTGGGCAGCAGTGTAGAACAATTGTCGTGTTTTAGTTTGAAAGATGTTGTAATTTATAGTCAGTGTAATTACATTACAATATGTAATATGTCTTTGGGTGGTGCTGCTATTATTTATGGCACTTCTACATGCTGAGGTTATTAGAAAAGTACCTTCGAATCACGACACGACAATATACTATAGGTATTGAAAGAATTAAAGATTCATAGTAAACCGAAATAATAAGTGCATGTATAGATATTTAAAATATGTATGTATATATAAAAATATATGTTGATTGGGTGAAATATAATTCGTTCGGTAATACTTTGATCATGATACTATTTAAGTAATGAAAAGACGACACGATAATGATTTATTTAATTTTTTTTTTATTACTTTGAATGGCGATACGAGCTTGCTGTTTATCGGATGGTAAACGATACGACCGCCCATAAACAGTAGCAACACTATCCAACATCGTGAATTACAAAGTATTGTTTGGTATTCCACGGAGACATCATCATCAGCATCAGCCATCCTGAGACATGAGATGTTAAGTCTCATTATGTCCAGTCGTTACACTGGCTACAATGATCCTTAAACCAGAACATAACAATGCCTACACACTGCTGCTTAGCGGCAACGATCACGAGTTTCAGAAAAACATAACTTCAGGTTTGTCTTAAATAAATGTCAAGTTGGAATAAATTATCAAAACGTCCTTCTCACATTCTATTTTACTTTATCTAATATTTATGCGAATATTCTTGTATAGAGACTCGCTGGATTCAAATACCAGCCAGCCGTCTTCAATTTAAAGTTCAAACAAAAGGTCAATTAGCAATTTCCTTTGAGATTGTCGTTGTCTAATTGCTTAGTTGAACATATCTGTGTCGTCAGACTTGCTGAAATCATTCTTAATTCAGTGCAGAAGGCGTCACGGGCTGATTGAATTATTATAATTTTGGACAAACACCACTAGATTAAGAACTCTTTTAACGGTTTCATTCTTCATCTCCTATTAAAATTTCAAAAATCAATTTTGTTTCTTCAAGCTCAAAACCTGAGAACTTATTTGTAGTTCATTGTGGTTTGTGACATATCTGGGTTTTTTTTTCTTTTTTAACGTAGGTAAATCATCAGATGACTATCTCCCGCCTTGGGATGGGCGGGAGGGCGTGTCAGACTTCTACTGACTAAAAACCTACGGTGTTCCCATACTTTGCCTATGTGCCTAGGTCCAAAATCCGATGGCATTGAAACCTAGGCAGGCACATATCTAGGTAATTTGTTTCCGTAATTGGTATATTTTTAATGTAATGCAGCTTGATGCAAACACTCATTTGGGAAAACTTGTTAACATTTGTAAAGTCACGTTACCACACTCGGTGGTCAGCTTCGAAGCCATCGTAATTTTATAGACAAATTATTCAGAATTAATTGTCAAACACCGAAGCAACCAATTTATTTATATTTTACGGTGTTTCACACGACGGTAACACAATAAGCTCCAACCGTAAAATTGTACACATCACTCCGGCCAGGTATCGTCCGAACGCGATAAAAAACAACATTGACAGCGAGCCTCCAACGTAATATATTAATGAAAAGATGGGATACAAAAAAAGATATTAGAAATTCGAATTTTTAAAAGGCGGTGCGTTCAAGCAACTGTGCTTTAGTTTATTTTGTTTGAGTGTTCGAAAAAGAAAACAAAAGTGTAGATGTTCTTTTCTCCTATTTGCCTCTGACCTCGGCCTTATTGACAATGGCTGCCAGAATGAAATATGGCGCGCCGGTAAAAGAAAAAGAATTAGGTGGACGATATTATTTCTCGTCTATTGTGCACTATCGTGCCGCGGCGCTGTTTGCCGTTTCCAATGCTTTTTACCGTGTTTTTTTTATCAGGTGTTAAGTTGTGACGAAGGTCGTATGTTTTCTAAGGATATTGCATCGACTATCGAAATATAAAAGTCGTGTTTTGTTAAATTACTAAGTGGGCTACACACCCGCACGACAGATTATTTTGATTTATTTATATTATATAAATTATCTCCGGGACACGTGGAAAAATTATGTATGCTGATGACACGCTTAATGTATTACATATAAGGTGATGTTTAGTCACCAAAGATAACACTAACATACATATTGCCGGTAAACATTCCTATGGCTTTATAATGTGTATCGAAGTAATCACTCTGCTATAAAAGACAAATTTCAAGTAAAAATACACACAGTGTCATTCTAAGAATTTAGACAAAGAATAAATTTATAAAACAAAGTAATTCCAAAGAGAACGCAGTCTCCCAGTCTTAATCATGTAAATCGGAACGTAAACATCAAAGTCGATACAGTTGGCGCCTCGGTTCATAAGCGCAGGATGGAGTGGAGCGGTAGACGGGCGGTAGTTGGTGTGTGGAGGGAGGAGGAGGTTTGAACGTTGGTAATGAAGCGGCGCGTGTGGCAGAGGGCAGACACAATGAGCTGCCGCGGGGCCTTCTCGGAACCGGTCCAGGGCAGCGCTCCGCCGAATTTCGCGCCGACCACCCATCAGCGACTGGGCGATACTTATCGCGCCTGTGTTTACCACTAGACACCACTGCCGATACTGTTTCATGGGATTTACTCGCAAGACCACCTTGTGTTCCATTTGCCTGTGACATATCTGAGACCACATATTACTAAGCTTGTACACGAGTGGATATCAGCAATATAATTTGGAACTTTCTATTGTTTTGCTAGGTTTATTGTTTTTAAACGAAAGGTACGAAAGTGCGAGAGAGAAGGAAGAGTGCATCACTGGTTGGTGCAACATTTCCACCTATTTTAACGCACTGCTTGGTCACTAATGTTGTTCTGTAGCGCATCGAATATCGATAAATAGATTTATTTATGTTTTATAGATTTTATTATATTTAATTGTAATTTATCATATTATTATCTATATCAGTGTAGACAAAATAAATAAATCCGTATTTTTGTAATACTTACATGACGTTACTTAAGGTAACGTCATTACGGTGAAGATTCAAAAACAATTTGTTTTATCAATGGGTAAAACAATTTGTTTTACCATTGATAAAACAAATTGTTTTTGGAATCTTCACCAGAAACTGCGAATCGCACGTTGGCATGGTAACTAGTACAAAGACAGGTGGAAAAAAATAATAATATGGTACCTACTCTAATGTATTTATAAGCAGTCACTATTTCTAGGTCCTTAGCAAAAAAAAAATACTTATTTACTGTTAGATATTTTTTGCTTCTTTCTTAAAGTATTATTTTGTATTTGCATTCATGGATTTGCAAATGATATGAAGAAATTTTAGTATTATTATTGTCCTTGTAATTCACTTAGCAACCATCTAAAAATATACATAAAAAAATGAGCGACATTCCAGTGATCGTAAACTAACAAGTCCGTTACCTCGTCGAGGCTACATTATACATAGGCTGACGCATCTACCAAAATACATGTATTTGCGTATGTATTTTATAGAACATTATTTATAACACATACGTATAATGGGTGTATAGCTGACTATGGTAAAGCTAAAGTATAAATATAAATGTTTTTGTCATTATGAACTGACTCTATGGTGCTGGCACCACGTGATTCCACGAAAGTTCAAAAGACCAACTAGAAGCTTTCGGTTATATTTCATATGCCCGTGTCATCAAGGCCAAAGTCAGTCTCATCTTCTCTGATCATAAATAATATTTATCCGATAAATCCTGGCAGCGTATCTCATCCCTGCATGCACAGTTCATTGAGTAAACCTGTGTCCCAGGCTGCGCGGGCACGTCGCTCCGGGCAAGCACGACGCGTCCGTGTGCTCGCGCGCATGTCTGTGTGCTGGCGCGCCTGTGTGCCTGTGTCCGACACTTATTTGTTGTAACCACTCGTGAGCTTAGAAGCTCGCCGGCGCCGTTCCGACGTGTTTCGTTAACTTTAACAGTTGTATATTTATTGATGTACAATTCTGTTATGGGTTGGGTCTATATGAAATTAAACATTTCCCACCGGCTTTTTATTTGTTTTATGACATTTCTATATCTTCAATGTTTGTGTTTTCGTGTCGCTTTGATGACGGCGTTCGATAGATTTCCGCGTCTAGACCGAGCCGTGAGGGAAAGTTTGACTTTCTGAATACTGATTGATTAAAAGTAAAAGTTTTGTATTTGTAAGATTTACATATTTTACGTAATTTTATGTTACATGCATTACGTGGCGGTGTTAGCGTTGCGTTCTGAATTCTAAATATAATTACATGTCCTCTGTAATATGAATTTGAAATTAGCGGAGACAATCACCCTCCATGCGCAGGTATTTTGACGTGATCTGGTTTAATTGGGGCTACTCGAACATGACATGACTTTAAATTATTACATAATTCGTGTACCTTTTCGTGCTTAATTAAGCACTCATATTTGAATCTACAGCGATGAGTGGCTACGCTGTACGTAACTAAAGGCGGCTACTAAAAGGGTACCTATTTAAAAATATTATTTAAGGGTAAAACTAATTATTTTAAAAGGTTAGCAATGTAAATATATTTATAATATGTTTATATATATATATTTATAAAATGTTTATGTATATGGAATTTTGAGAACTAATTTCAGTCTTTTCTAAAGTCTAGAGTCTAAGTTTCTAAGTCAAAATATAATTTTACTTAAGAAAAAGATTGTTTTCCCTTTTATTTTCTTGGCGTTATCCATGTCTGGTTTCAGTAGCCGCCTTCACATTGAAACTAGGTACCTGGGTGCTAAAGGCATTTATTTGTTTCATTATAAATTCGAAGCCATAAAATATTCAGTTCTAATTTAAGTTTTATAATAAATTGACATAGATTGGAAACAATAATAAATGATCTGTTCAACCAGAATAAAATATTATATTTTATATGTATTTACGTCATAAGTTTAATTAGTTGTTCAAACGCTATGTAAAATATATTATACGGAATTATATCATAAACATTCATTCAACCAAGTCCGTGTCAGAATATTCAACTCGATTATTTCGGTTTCAAGCTTGTAACAAAAACGACTACCTTCTGGAGGAGACGTCAACATATCAACTCAGGGGTGCAAAAATTCGCTAGCGCCAGCTCTAATATTTAAAGCATATTTAGTAATTCATTGTATTCAACTTCAAAGAATAGAGTATAGTAAGATTTATGTATAAAGATGTACGACTCTAAGAAGGTGCACGTCTTAAGTCTAATTATTCTATGCCGTACATTATAATTTTCTGGTGGTGGAAGTGCATTGTCACGCCGCTACCTAACAGATGACATCGGGCATTTCGGAAATATTCGGCTGCTCCGGCACCTGGTAGAAGAAAGCTATGTCCCACCGCGACTATTTTATTATTCTCTCTGGTTGCACGTAGTCAAAATTCGTCTAAAATTATATTCTATAATTGTTGCGAATGTAATGATTAGTATTGTAAAAGGAGCGTTTCACATCGGTGGTAGGTGGTGTTTGTTTATGACGATATGGAGGTTACCACCAAGATTTATTCATTTAAGTATAAAAGTAAGCCCATAAAGAAG
>NW_023592476.1:0-5896 GCF_014839805.1 Manduca sexta | reverse complement strand
TTACCTGTGCATGCAGTCTCTTGGACTAGATCCAAAATCTTTACCTGAGTAAAGTTCAAAGACCTTACGCATACTTTAGTTTTGTTTGAAATTGTTATTAATTTTGCACTTCAAGCAAAAAAGCAGATAAATATTTGTTTTAAATTGAAAACGGATGTTCATATTTATCGAGCGGATTACATACTCGAGGAAATATGAAAAGCAAACTTAATCTGTCGATAGGTAAGCAAAGATAATCTCACCTATGTATTGATCAATTTTTTGTCTGAAAGTCTGAAGCGATATGACAGCTATTGTTTTCAGATTGAAGGCTGATGGAAAGGGAAGAGGGCAGGTTAAGTGACTAACTCCCTCCTGGCTAAAAATATTGGGGATATATTACTATTGTTTTTGGGTTTTGCTACTCAGTATCAGAAATTTATGTCCCGTGTGGCAATAGGCTCGCCCTTTATCACATCATGGGACGGAATACACATTGCGGGAAATGAGTGCACCAGTTACACCTCTGCGTACCTCTCTGGAATAAAAGGCGTGATTGTGTGCGTTTGTTGTTAAGAAAGTAATGGCCAATGTTTTAAGCACACTGTTTACTCCGAAGTAAAAATACGGTGTGCAATATTTCGGATGCGAAAGTGTGACTAACTTGTTATATATTTAGCTAAAATATTTTAAAAATGTAAAAGCTGGGTTATTGCACTGGCGACACGCGGTAAGTATCAAAGGAAACAGCTCATTGCTGCACTTTTAATGACTACTTCCCTAATGAAAGCTTAACGAGCGCATGAGCAGAGGAATTCGTCGTTTTGTGTATTTATAGAATTATTGACATTCAGTCTTTATGCAAATAATTGGGTATAGTTATTTTGTCTTGCGTTCTTCCTGTGTAGTAAAATTAGTATATCCATCAGATAATTTATGTCATACTAGCTTTTGCTCGCGGCTCCGCCCGCGTGAAGGAGTTTTCTGGGATATTTTTTTTTTCGATTTAGTCGATATGTATCGTTATATTATGACCAAATTATGCAAAATTATTATAAATTGTAGCCTATGTCTTATTCTGATGTATAACCAATATTACTGTAAAGCTTCATCCAAATCCGTTCAGTAGTTTTTCGTGAAAGGGAACAAACATACATACATACATTTACCACATTTCTGATTTTATAATGCTTTGCATATCTATAAGTTTGATATCGTCTACACAAATTAATGTCGAAGAGGACTCAATGAAGTGAACGAAACCGAGCGATGGAAAACAAACGACACTATTGAAGATGACGACATCCGGACACCGACCAGAAGTTATTGTAAATAAACCGTAACTTCCTCTGACTCAAATCAAAATAACATTTAAAATCGCCACACGCCGCCAGTTCGTGGACCTTTGACGAAATATGCAGATAGCCCGCTAGCTTCCGCCGTCCGAAATGGTACAACAATTTGCTTAATAACTGTGTAACGATGCTTTATTAGCGTGTCGCACTGTCTGGTTTGTATTTTAATCGCTGCCGTATTGGGTTTAAATAGGGTAATATGCGTGAATGATTTAATTAATGTCTATTTCTGCCGCCAAGTAACAGTGTGTAGCCAGTGTTGTGTTCTGGTTTGAAGGACATTGTAGCCAGTGTAACTACTGGACATAATGAGACTTAACATCTCACGTCTCAGGATGGCGAGCGCAGTGGAAAACCAAACAATACTTCTTTATCTCAAGGTTTTGGATGGTATTTCTACTGTTTATGGGCGGTCGTATCGCTTACCATCAGGCGAACGACAAGCACGTCTCGTCATTTACAGCAATAAAAAAAAATAGCTTCTGCTTGCAATTCCGACCGCGAAGTCCCGGAATAAGACTAACCTGAATGGTTGTATCAGTGTCTATAGCAATAATACACTGCTCGACTGCCTCGGTGGCTTAGTTATACTGCATGCGCGGAACGGCAGCAATCCAAGGTCCTGGGTTCGAATTCCGGGTCGGTCAAAGTGATATTTAAGTTTTGTTAGTATCAGCCCGAAGCCTGGAATTTGTGCCCGATATGGCGATTGGCTCGCCCTATCACATCATGGGACAGAACACAATTGGCGAAAAGTGGGTGCCCTGGTTGCGCCTCTGCATACCCCGTCGGGAACAAATGCGTGATGTGTGTTTGTTTGTTTTGCAATAATATAATGTCATAATCGTATTTAAATAACATGACTGTGTGATTGTTTGTTTGTTTTGCAATAATAAAATGTCATAATCTATATAAATAACATGACTGCGTGAGTCCGCACTAAGCCTGCGTGGTGAATTAAGGCCTAATCCCTATCTGTAGAAGGGGCCTGAGTTCAGCAGTGGGACATAAAGGGCTGATATATTGTTATTTATTAATGTAACTTATAGACAATATGTCTTTTAAAGAGGCAACGTATATCGTATTCAAGATTGAAGGGTTAGCAGACCCCTTTTGTTTGTATTAAATAAAGTAACCTCAAACACGCTATTAGTGTTAGGTGCCAGCCCGTGGCGTTCCCGGTTCCCTTATCAAATCAATCTTGGATATACGAGGTTCCATCAAGCAGTATTTCATTAGTGGAAGTGTATATGAAATGGAAAGTCTATTTCATGTGGTAATACCAACCGCCATTTCGAATCGGTTTTCGATCTATCTCAAAAATGGACCAATGAGAATAAAAGTATTTTTTGAGCTTTCAAATGAGTTATTTTGATTGGTTCATTCTCGGCATCGGATTCAAGATTGAAATTGGGATCGTTATAAACGGCTGTAAATCGTCAGACATAAGTTTTTTTTACAGCTCTGTATTCCTATTGACCCCACACAACGTCGAGATAATAGTTAATAGTTAAATATTAATACCATTTAAAAACTAGTTGTTTCCGAATCAGTAATTGTACTGGTTCATTAGGCTGGTCCAAAACGATCAATCAAACATACATATTAAACAAGCTCTAAATAAACATACGAGACAGCCTGCGTAATGGTACGTCGTCAATCATCTATGATGTTTTACAAGTATCTACGGTTCATATGAGACTGAGGGGGTCTGTACGTTTGTCAGAGATCATTTAACAACAGCTGATCCATTAGTCTGCTTTAGAAAATGAACTTTTAATAGGAATGAACAGAACTTAAAGGATATTGACTCCAATTCTATGATTGAATGAGAATTAACACGTTTAAAGAAGTGAAAGTGTTATAAAATTACAATTTATAATAAAAATGTAAAGAAAATAAAACATTACTATGATTTCCACTTAAATACGGTATTGTGGGGATCACGAATAAAGCTGAAATGTAGTTGAAAACTTTACGCTTCTAGTAAAAAAAAATATGTACATGCGAACCTAGATACCACGTGGAGACAACTTTCTTTTTTATTTATGGAAGAAAAGGCTTTATTATAAACATAAAGGAATTTATATCCCTTATCTTTATAAGAACAGAAGCCTAAATAGTAAATGTTATTATTGTAAATAATCACTGTTTGGTCTCTTTATTTATAATGTCAAAAAATTAAGAGCATCAACAAGACGAAATATACTCAAATATATTATGTATATATACCCAAATTAAACACCCATTATTTTTTACGAAATGACTATATATCGAAACATACACAAACATACATTAAAATCATAAACATGATAGCGTAAACATCGAAATAGCAATTCGGGAAGGCATCAACTTCATGCTTTGACGATCGCGTTACCTGCAGCGAAATATATCCCCTTTCGACCTCATTCCCTCGGGAATCACACGTTTCCACGATGCGATGGATGCTGAATGATTTTTATCGTCTCTGATTCATATTTACGGTGCTTCAAATCGGTTTGGCGTACACTTTTCAATTTAAAGTCGTACGAAATATTGAATATTTAAAATGAAATGGATTTCGATGTGAAAATACAATATTTCTTAATTTATAGAAATTGCCTTATGTATTTTGGAAGCAGACGGTTATATTGTGGACTGTGAGATTCTAAATTCGATTCATATATCAGACACAAATGATGTGACTACTCATTTTTTCTATTGCTTTGAATGACGAGACGAGCATGCCGTTCGCCTTTTGGTAAGCTATACGACAGTAGAAAAAACCATTTAACACCCTTTCATTACAAAGTATTGTTTGATATTCTACTGCCTCGCCTTCCTAAGACATGAGATGTTAAGTCTTATTGTGTCCAGTAGTTACACTGGCTACAATATCCTTCAAACCGGAACACAACAGTGACTTGGCGGCAGAAATAGAGATTGCGGTGGTACCTACCCAGGCGGACTCTCACGTATGAGACCTGCCAGTAAAACTTAATCAAGAAAACACACCAGAGTTCATAGATGACTGCGTTATCGCGAAAGCCTTCCTATGACATCATAGGAAAGATAATTCGGTGAAGTGCACGTATTCTTCGGGAAGATATGCAAGAGTTTATGTTGTATCGGCTAGGTAAAAATAAAAACATTTAATATCATTCGGCTT
Source organism: Manduca sexta (assembly GCF_014839805.1). Taxonomy (NCBI): domain Eukaryota; kingdom Metazoa; phylum Arthropoda; class Insecta; order Lepidoptera; family Sphingidae; genus Manduca; species Manduca sexta. The sequence goes on along the minus strand of NW_023592476.1, from coordinate 1,414 downwards.
TCATAATACAAGGGAACTTTGCTATTCCTTATCTTAAAATACAGACAGACTATGCAGCCATGTATGTGGCAGACAGGATCGAATTATTTGTGTGTTTTTTATACGTGCACGGCAAAATAACCCCAACTGATGGTAAGGAGTGGGGTCCAATAGAATGTTGACTGACGAGAGATGATTACCCGGCAGTCGACACAATTATGCCGGCCTGTTGGAACCGGATATACACAGGCTGATCCCCGAAATGCGACACTTACGTGGACCACTATGGCGGGGTTTTAACACTTTGTACGGTGGTCGCTATCCAGGCGGATATAGAATATATCCTACCATCAGAAATATAATACACCTATATATATGCAGCTGGATATGTCCGTCTATTGTAAAATTCATTCACATGTCCGTGCCGATGGCCGATTGTTCAGATCGTACATAAAAGCTGTGCAGTTGGTTGCGTTTTTTTAATTTACCGATCTATAGAATTCATTTGTTATCTAAATTGTACTTACTGTGAGAATGTATTGGGTTTTAATTACATTGCCTTTAGCAGGAAGCTATTCAATTTATATATTGCCTGATATAAATATCTTATAATGAAGTCTTACCGGGACTCAAAGCCTCGACCTAAAGCATAGTCTATGATTTATCTATATTACCATAAAAATGCTCTCACCTATCTGTATAATCAAAATATCTCTTAAAAACTTTGTCTATGTGTTAATGCAGTATACGATCTATTTATAACCATACAAATTTCAACTTTAAGTTCATTACATATCAAAATATCTCCAAAAAATTCATATGAAAAATATGAAAAGAATAATTTAATTATGTTATCTGACCTTTTGTAAATTTTACTAAAACCTAACAAATAATCTCAAAAAACTTATGTGTTAACGGAGTATACGATCTATTTATTATAATACAAATTCATTCCACTTTAACTTGATCAATTATCAAAATATCACCCAAAAATTTCATATGTAAAGAATAATTTAATTATTTTATTGAACCTTTTATTAAATGGAAAATATAATTAGGATAATTTTATTATTTTATCGAACCTTTTATTAAATGGAAAATATAATTAGGATAATTTAATTATTTTATCGGACTTTTTATTAAATGGAAAATATACTTGGATAATTTAATTATTTTATCGGACCTTTTATTAAATGGAAAATATAATTAGGATAATTTAATTATTTTATCGAACCTTTTATTAATTGGAAAATATAATTACGATAATTTAATTATTTTATCGGACTTTTTATTAAATGGAAAATATACTTAGGATAATTTAATTATTTTATCGAACCTTTTAATTGGAAAATATAATTAGGATAATTTAATTATTTTATCGAACCTTTTATTAAATGGAAAATATAATTAGGATAATTTAATTATTTTATCGAAC
>NW_023592475.1:0-4750 GCF_014839805.1 Manduca sexta | reverse complement strand
GCAAAGGTACTTTAGGGATTTTAAGTTAAGAATCCGTCGATGCGAAAGTCCGCGGAAGTTTAGAGTTTTGAATAGGGTTGAGGGAATTCGAGCGAATAAAGTAAGCCAGCGGTAAACGTCAGCTAGCCTTTATTTATGATATTATTTCTGTATCTTATTTTTAGTATTCTGTACCTCAAATGGTATCTTTATTGGATCACTTTTTGTTTGTCTGTTTTTATTTCTGTCAAGAACCCTTTTCAGGCACTATCATAGCTTTCCCCACGTAAAAAGCTATAAATCACTTTAGCAAGCCCTATTAATAATTATCGATTTGTACTACCTCAACGCCATCTACTCAAAAACTAGATTTCAAATTTAAATATTGCACATGGAGACATTTTACTGGGTTAAAAAGTAGCCTATATGTTAATCCAAAACATGGTCTAACCGTGTGCCAAATTCCATCCAAATCCGTTCAGCACTTACTGTGTTGATTCCCAACAAATTTTTTTTACCTAAATTCGCAGTTATACTATTACTCAATACTAAGAATCGACTAAAACCCCACGCCACGAATCTTGGTATGAATTAGGTCTTGCGAGACACGTACTCCTTAATTATTTAACGTAACATCCAAAAGTGATCCCTTCACTTGGGTTCAGTCTGTCTTGTATCTACCCTTTAAAGGTCATAGGCATTTATCACTGATGTTCTCAGATAATTCTAATCGCCATTTCGACTAAGTGACGTCATACGTGACGTCATTTGAATGTTCTAGATTCAATACCGTTTTTAATACATTGGACAAATGGTGGTCAGCACGCCCCTATGACGTCATGGGACGGAATACACACGGTGGAAAGTGGGTGCGCCAGTTACGCATCTACCTACAGCTGCGAGGATAAAAGAATATTTGTGTAGAAATAAGTAGCAAAACTAATTATTCGCTCGTCTAGTGGTAAACTTATGACCGTCAATAATTAGTAACCATTTGGCATACCACCCTAAATTTTGAATATAATTTGGTAACAATTGCTAATCTAATCAATTGCAGCAACTAATGAACAAACTGTTGACTGTTGTCAATTTGTTGCTCGATTTTGTGTCATACGAGGCAGTAGTTAACGCACACTATTCCTTGTATAAAGATGGGTAACTTTAATCACATACTAAACAAACTGCACGTCTTCTAAAACAACTTTGAGAACGTTTGAAAGAAACAGCAAAAGTATATCCTGCAGTCCCACTTAACAGAAACATTATAGTTCCGATCTGCCGGGATCAAACGTTTGCGGTTGTCGCAGACTCATCGGCCTATTGTATCGGCATTTTAATATGTTAAACTACAAACCTAGTTCATATATTTGCGGTAGGATATATTTTATGTCCGCCCGGATAGCGACTACTGTACACAAAGTGTTGAAATCCGCCATAGTAGCCCACGTATGTGTGTCGCGTTCTGGGATCAGCCTATGTATACGGTTTCAACAGGCCGACATAATTGTGTCGACTGTCAAAGGGTAATCAACTCTCGTCAGTCGTAATTCTATTAAACTCAACTCCGCTTCCATCAGGTGCAGTGGGGTCGCTTTACTATTCCCGTAAAAATACTTGTATATAAAGTCAAATAATAATTCGCATACCATAGTAAACTCAAAAGCCATCGGCACGAAACTTAAAGTTATAGTATACTAATCAACTAAGTCGATGCGAATTTTAGGCGCAATTCTTTATTATTCATGCTCGAGGTTACTACGAGTTCTCGTGAAAGAGAGTCGGTTGGTGGAGGGAATAATGCTTTACATATTATTGCCGTTAAACAGTCTCAAGGCTATATCTGCCGTATGTATTTCATCTCATGATGTGATAGGCGGCAAGCCCATTGCCATATTGGGCATATATTCCAAACTTCGGGCCGATTCTGATTTTTTTTTTTATTTAAGACACACACAGAATGCCATCAAAACATATAGTAATAATGACTACGGCTAGGGTTAGTACTTAATCTAGATTGCACACTAAAATTTGTGCCCAAATCATGATTGTTACAAACGATGTGTAATATTTAATTGTAATAGATACAAATTAAACGAAACAGCTAATGTACGTGTTTTATTACAATATTAAAATTCTAATTTAATACGTAATGTTTAAAACAGTATTTGCCGCAAACTTATTATAAACTTTGTTGAATTGCTATTATTTAATAGAAATTAGCAATTTTGATTAGAAAACCAATACCATATTGCCCGTATATCGAACCGAATAAAGAAACAGTTAATTCGATTTTAAACCTTAATGAACCCAAATGTTAGTAATAATTGAATTTTAATACTGGCCGATAAGTGCGCGCAAACTCTATTGAAATCCTTTGCACAATCACCGACAACTCTCGAAGTTTATATCCATGAATCAAAAAGTTTCATAATACTCAGTTTTCTAGCAGTTGGAGTACTGGAGTTTTATGCGTTATGCCAAGTTGTAGTCCTTACGTTGTAGGAGACAGTTTGGAAACTTGGATAAGAGCCACAATACTGTGAGTATCAACGACAGAGAATTTGTTTGTGATTTTGTTCAACTGTTTTATCACAATCCGCTCCTCTGATGGTGTAACCTTCTAAAGAGTATCATTTCCAATTCGAATTTCGAATAACAAATGATTAAATGGAATTGCCTGTGCTCATCATTTTATTTTGTTTTAGGAAAGCTTGCAGAATGTGATAGCCCAGTTGGTTGTGGAACGGACTGCTGACATGAATGTTCGCAGGTTCAAATCCCAAGGGCACACACCGTAGACTTGTCTAAAAAAATATGTGTGTATTCTTTGTGAAATATCGCTTGCTTAAACATCGTGAGGAAGCCTGCATACCTGAAAAATTCTCTATAGGAATTTTCGAGGGTGTGTGAAGTCTACCAATCCGCACTAGGCCAGAGTGGAGGACTAAGGCCTAATCCCTCTCAGTAGTAGAGGAGGCCCATGCCAAACAGTGGGACAGTGTATCATATAGTACTGATATTATTATTATTTGCAGAATGTGTGAAGATATAGCACACCTAGATCAAAAAAGAGCTAATTTAGAAACCTCCATTTCTGACTTACGCATGCCATCGAGTTCCATAACTCACATAGCGACCAATAAAACATTTCAAAAATAGCTCTACTATTCACAACAACAACGCTAGAAGCCTCTTTTGTTGAACGAACGAGCCTCGCTCCTCGCCAAAACAGATATATTGCTATTTGTGGTCAATATTACATGGGGAGTGCACAATTAAATGATTAAAACACAAGATTACTAAACCATATTTCTTCTATTTGCTTTTAAAATTGGTCAATACAGAAAACCTCTGCACCGCACAGGGACATGATAATCAGTTTTTCTGGAAAAGTTTTTTTTTATGTTAATCGCTGTTTAGATCTAGATGTGTGATATTACATTTTGTGTAGTACTTTGACCACTGCCCTGGTGGTGATCATATAGCAGAACTGTTGGTAGGTCTCTCATATGTCAGAGTCCGCCTGGGTAGGTACCACTACAATGTCTATTTGTGCCGCCAAGCAACAGTTGTAGTCAGTGTTGTGGTTTGAAGGACATTGTAGCCAGTGTAACTACTGAACATAATGGGACTTAACATCTCATGTCTCAGGATGGCGAGCGCAATGGAATAGCAAACAATACTTTGTAATTCAAGGTGTTGGTGTTTTTACTGTTTATTGACGGTCGTATCGCTTACCATGAGGCGTACAGCAAGCTCTTCACGTCATTCAAAGCAGTAAAAAGAGAAAAACCTTGCTATAAACCTTTCCCCTCTCCCCCTACCCCAAACATCTCGTACATTGTATAATTGTGACCATTTAGAAAAAACCTTCTTCCAGAAATTAGGTTTCTTTATACCTACTGAAAAATTCAAATCACTGAATAAATAAGACATTACTATTTGCCTACTAAAAATCCAAAACTGAGATAACATTCAATAAAATATCACGAAGCAAGTACATTTTTATGTTGATTTTACATAAAACAGTACGCGAAAATAACCTCTATAACTTATACTAAATCGTTGAATAGATTTGAAACGTCAAGATGTTGAAAATAAAATATTTTAAGCGAAAATCAGACTTATTGAGATGCTCTTTTTATTCAATGAATATTTTCTCTTACATTACTATTTATTGAAAATGTTTACTCGCAAAAAAATATTCTCTATAGCTGACACGAAAAACAGTTAACATCAAATAATAAAATATTACTATTTGTGTTTCAATAGTCAAATAGCAGTGTTGGATGTCCACGTTGAAAAAATTAAATTTGCATCAGTTTTCTAAAATGTACCTAAATCAGACAAAACAAAAACACATCACGCCTTTATCCATTTATTTATAGGGGTAGACGGAGGTGCAACCAGGACACCCACTTGTCGCCATGTGTGCTCCGTTCCATGATGTCATAGGAAGTTAAATCTCCATTTCGGGTACAAATTCCTAACTTCGCACTAATACTAAGCAGAAAACTTAGTATTAGTGCGAAGTTAGAAGCGGAGAAAGTGACTGCCTCGGTGGCGTAGTTGTATTGCACGTCCGGTACTATAGCGCTCTGAGGTCCTGGGTTCGAATCCGGGTCGGGCAAATTGATATTTGGGTTTTTCTGCTCAGTATCAGCCCGGAGTCTGAATTTGTGCCCGATATGGCGATAGGCTCGCCCCTATCACATCATGGGACGGAACATACTTGGCGAAAAAGTGGGTGCCCTAGTTGCGCCTCTGCATA
>NW_023592474.1:0-39008 GCF_014839805.1 Manduca sexta | reverse complement strand
TAGCAACTTTCATCAGTCCCTTACCTAGATGTCTATGTGTAAAATAATCCATTACCGGATATTCTTATCAAGAAGTATGAGTCCAACGTCGTGATCAGGGTTCCGCCTGATGCCCCAACCTGGGTGCTTCATTACCTCCTGTATCCCTGCCACCTGGCCGCCTTTCTGGACGTGGTGGAGCCAGCGCGCACGCTCATGCGGCTGATGCGACTTGTTCTAGAATGTATTATATCTTTTTATTGCCCTAGTTGACAAACGAGCAAGCGGCCCGCCTGATGGTAAGCAGTATTCGCTACCCATGGACTAAAGCAATGCCGTAGGCACAATCAAGCCGTTGCCAACCGTCCTGTTGTAGATATGGAAATAAAACCATATAAAGGATTATTTTAGCGATATTTAACGTTTAATTTTACTCCCGAAGTTTTGAAGACTGCACCTTTCATGGGCACGAGATGATTTGTCAGTGTCCAAAAAGTTAATGATAGAATTAATTTCTTCAGTTTTATATTTAACGCCGAACATTCGCGTGAAAATAAGGATCTATATGTATTGTGGATGTTTATGGGAGGTCATCTTTCACCATCAGATGTTCTACATGCTCGTCTGCCCCCGCTATAAAGAAGGCTGTTTTTAGTCTATCTTTATGTTTAGTCGACTACTTTGGTGACATATGTATTGCACAACTACTGCCTTGCTGTCTTGGGTTCGTGCCCCCGGTAAAGCGATATTAGGTATTTCTACTCAGTATCAGCACGGAATGGAATTTAGGGAAAAAGCGTATGAAGTAACTATCAGTGTAATGCTAGAAATTTCTATGTCATTGATCAAGGTTTAGATATTATTATTTATATCTATTATTAGGCAACCCCTCCGTAAGGTGGCTTATTGTAACTTAGTGCGAGGGCCAAAACCCAACTATTGTTGGTATTCTTTAATAATTTTGGTTGGTATCCTGGTGACATAATCTCTTGCTCTTGGTTTCTTATAACCCGGTGTCGAGATTAAAATTGGGCAGTATATTCTTTTGACGCAAGAAGGGCTGTGTGTTATTGGATTGTTTTCATCTAGAAATTTACCAACCTTTTGCAGGTGTTATTGAATAATTCTAAAATTTGCTGAACCATACTTTCGTACCAACAATTTACGTAGTGGAAGTAGGTTTAATTGTATTATTTCGTGTAATTTGTTCAAGTTGTACCATCAACTGACTTGTCTTCTTATTCTTTAGTATAAAAAATAGATCTGGGGTCGGTATGTAAAGTTCTAATTTACTTGACACTGTAAAAATAAGAGTGGCACTCACTTCCAAAGGCAGTTAGCAGTGGTAATAACAAGCCTGGGGTTCAGGAGTGCCCCGGCACACCAATGCTCGCCAGATTTCTGAATGGACACCACGGTAGTCTTCTATCACTGCATCCATCCCAGCTATCAGGCGTCTCGCACTGTCTAGGAAATGGGAGAGGAAAGTGAAAACCACGTGGATTTCAATGTTTATTTCGATATTGTTATACAATGTTAAGCAAAAACGGTTACAAGCAATTATTCTAAGGATGACAAACTAGTTGAATATAAATAGATCATGACAAATATTTAAAATTAAATCGTATTCTGTTTAAATATTGTTTTTTATATTTTAGTTTACAATCTACAGGTTAAATCAATTATAAGTATTTAAATATGTTTATCGTAACTCATCTTAGTTATTACCTTTAGACAGACTCTTTTTTGAGACCTTTCTAGATTTTCTGTTGCGTAAATTTTCTTTACGATTTCCGCGTTGTTTCCTTGGTCCTTTACGTCCGCTGCGCTTCACCTTGCGTTTGCCCGATTTCTTTGTATATTTCATAGTTTCTCTAGATCATCTTTATTTTTACTTCTCTTGTTCGTTGCACTAATTTTCTATGTTTACTTCTTTTTGATTTTGTTTTCTTACCCCGCTCTGCATTATTTCCATCACCGTGATTTTTAAATCTTTTATGATTATGTACTTTGTGTTCATTTGGTTTATTATCTGCCTTTTCTTTAACATCTGCCGATCTTTTGCTCCTTAGCGAAGTCCAAACGTAATCTGGTAGTACTTTTTTCCTAGGTTTTGACCAACATGCATTTCTTGAGCGAAATACAGGCTGTCGGGGACATTGATATTTTTTCGAACTGTTATAACTGGAAATGCTGTATATTTCTTACTATCCTTCGATACTAATGTTTTCATCTTATACGCTTTACCTGGGTTAAGTATTTGCACCTTGCTGTAAGGTTTCACTTTTTGGCAACGTTTTTACTAAAATCTTTTTGTCTTGACATGTTATTTGATGTACACAAATCGTCAGAAATAATAACAACAGCGCCTTCATATCTTAAAATGGCGTTTGCAAGTTCATTTTCATGTTGCATTTTTATTGTTATTTTATTGACTTCTGATGGGTTTGGTCAATTGCGCGATAAGTTTATTTCAAAGGTTTTATACAGTATGTTGACAAGATACATTACACCTAATTAACTACTTACGTGATCAACCAAAGAACATCCAAATAAGCTAATCACTTCGACTTATTTTAATTTCGTGTAAAAAGGCATTATTTATCACTGTGGGCCAGCCGAGCGGGGCTATTGGACGTTTTTTTTGGGCTCACCAGGCTTAAGATCCATCGTTAAGCCGGCGGAAGAGATGGAAAAAGTCGGGTCGTCGCCGGCATGACTTTCTAGCACAATATAACCCTTATTCACGGCAATAGCAGTAAAACTTCGCAGTCCTATAAAACTCCGCAGTGTCCATCTTCAGCGTATTGGGGACGGCTGCGGGTTTCTCTGGAAAGTGCCTAGTTGTCTGCAACAGCTCCTGCGATCACTTGGGAACCTAGACATCATGATAAGGTCATGGTTTTAATTTGACCGTCAACCACACTGTTTTTCTTTGCTTTAAAGTAGGAAGATTTTATAAATATTATGACTCCGTTTTCCAGAAAAATGCTGATGTTAATTATAGCATTATCTTATTTAATTATCTATGTTTATTTATATTTTATTATGGATATTATGACAGACATTGATTTATTAATATGCGACGGCCTTGGTTGCGTGTGCGGTAAGGTCTCAGTAAGGTCTGCTCTGAGCTCTTTGGTTCAAAACCCAGGTCGGGCAATGTAATATTGGTTTTTCTCACTATCAATAAGGAGTTCGTGCCCGATATGATGATAGGCTTGCCCCTATCACATCAGGGGACGAAACCCAAATTGCGAAAAGTCGGTGCCCTGGTTCCACCTTTGGCTAGCCCTTCGGAGTTAAAGGCGTGATGTGTGTGTGTGATAAATCCATGGTTAAATAATTTTACCTGCTCCTGATAATGTGAATTTATTTTTTAACCTCTAGCTTTTGCCAGTGGTTCCGCCAGCGTGGAAAACATTTTCTGCGATAAAAAGTAGCCTAAAGCATTCAGGAATAATGTAGCTTCCCATTAGTGGAAAAAAATGGTTCGCTTAATTTAGATTAGGGCGCTCAAACAAACAAACTCTTCTGTTTTATATATTAGTATATATGTTATAAATTAACTCGGCTTATAGATTCTAATTGCCAATGATAAAGAAAACATACAAAACTTTTCTAGAAACAATTTTATCAATATTTGATAACTTCTAATACACGCTGTATGTTTTCATGGTCAATATACCTCATATCGCATGAAACCAGCAGAGGTTCGCGAAATTGTTTGATGATTTCTTTGATTTGATCACGGTTTTTTATATTTTTGGTTACGGTGCAGACCATGAAGGCTTCGAAACGGCGAGAGAAATTAAAATACAAAAAATCGATGATTGTTATTTTTTTTTAAATATATTTTCCCCATCAGAGCTATTGACTATATTTATTATTATTTGTGAAATTGCTGTTCTTTTTGTCTAATTGTGAAGCTCAGCATAGCATTACACCACGCTCATCTAAAACATAAGATGTTAAGACCCATAATTGAAATATTTTATTTAGATTTTCTGTTCATTTCCAATCGAAATTAGTCGTAACTGTTCCTGATATAAAAAAAGCTTGTAGCAATCAAGAGTCTTTGATAGAAGATAACGCAGCAACTACATTATTAATCTTTAGAATAAGAGCAGCTACAGGTATTATCTTAACAATGATATGGATAAAGGTGGCGTAAATTTTCTGATTAAGTCCACTGATTGTTATTGGTTTATCCGCAAGAACACACAAGGGCTAATCGATAGCATAATACTGAAGGCAGAGAACTGTAAGAAGGAAGAGGCGTTTTGGGAGGAAAGGAAGATTTCTGGCAACGAGTTTCCGCCATTCTCTTTGCACACCCATTTGCTCGTAATGCTCATCAAATATTGATGTACAATGCAATAAGCCAGAAGTATCACCTGCTCAGAGAGGAATCCAGAACGGCCGCAATTAGACCCCATATGGACGCGATAAGTGCAGGTAGAAGGTCAAAATCCCTATCATAATTGTCTCAAAACAAGAGGTTATCGTAATCATTTTGTGAGGCCACAACTGATTGTATATTAGTTCAAGGTCACTAATTTGTTATGGGCAGTATTTTTGTTTGTTGTTAGGATATGGTGTACCTAACGAAACACGAGGAATTTAACGTGATGAACTAGGGTTGTCAAATGTGATTAGGTTTTTCGTTACTTGTTTTTTTTATTGCTTTTAATGACGAGATTAGCTTGCCGTTAGCCTGATAGTAAACGATACGATCGCTCATAAACAGTAGAAACACCATGAAACATCTTGAATTACAATTGAAATTGGCAGGTATTTAGCTTTCTTTCACTAGGGACGTATTAGTAGATCTAATTCAGTTTTAATCTTAAAGGTGATATCAGCTCAGACGCTGACGGTAAAGTCAGCATCTTTAAGATCGTTATTATTATATCAACAGCGCTACCTGATCGTCTGATCCTGGTAGCGTTTTTAAAGTTTATTGTATTCCTATATCTTTTAGTCATTTTTGCCTACGTGCAACCAGAGAGAATAGTTGCCGCGTGACATAAGTAACTTCTCTTCTGCCAGCCTTGCGCAGGCGAATACTTCCGAAATGCCCGATGTCATCGCCTAGGATAGCGCGTAACAATATTTCTCTTATCCTTTATCCTTCACTGACAACCCTACGAAACGTGTTAATAGACTGGTCAATGCCAGCTATCTGCAATTATACGATAATGCTAATAGTTCAATAGTTTATCTCTATCGGTTTCTATTTTAGTATCACAGTTTGACAGTCTAACGGCCAATTAACTTGTTTATTATTGATTAAAAGAATGTTTCATGTGTTTGGTATCAATAATATTCTTGTTTAGACTAAAGGATCAATGAAGATAACATGTCGAAAACAAATAAACTTCTTTTTTGCTTGTGGTAGGATATATTTTGTATTTGCTCGACCGAAGCGATACGACCGCCCATAAACAGCAGAAGCACCATGCAACGTTTTGAATTACAAAGTATTGTTTGGTATTTCACTGCGCTCGCCATCCTGAGACATGAGATGTTAGGTCTTATTATGTCCAGTAGTTACACTGGCTACAATGTTCTTCAAACCGGAACACAACAGTGACTCCACACTGCTGCTGGGCGGCACAAATAGACATTGCGGTGGTACCTACCCAGGCGGACTCTCACATATGAGACTTAGCACTAGTAGTTCCCATTGATATCTAATTATTTTCTTTCTCTGTTTTCATGTGTATTGTTTGTTCTTTTTTGTTCTGTCGTCTGGTATGGACTTCTCCCAGAGTCGAATAGATTTAGAGGGTAAGAAAGAAAACGTAGTTATTTTATTCGATAAAAATGTTCACATCCATATTTTTTTATTATATTTATTCATAAATAAAACAATTTATACATTACATCAGTTCACTGCGGTGACGTATCGCAAAAGACCAAAAAAAGAATTAACAATACATACATTTTCATAATCTACCACAAATGTAAGGACCAGTTGAAAGATATTATAGTCATTTTATATGTTTGTATTGATGTGTCTTAATAAATAAAATCCATAAAATAGTGAAAGTAGGTTATTTCAATATATATTTCCTAGTCCTTCGGCGCTATCTTCTTGTAGGTGGCGAGTTGTGTGGCGAGCTGGTGCAGTATGAGTTTGGCGCATGCGCCGTCCGCGGGCAGCGCGCGAGACAAGCGCACCACGCGGCCGCATCTCGCGCACCAAGTACTCCAGCTCGTTCTCCAGCTGCCGACCATCGCCTGGAACCGATGGGAGCTTAGTACTTAGTGTCGGGTCATTTGGGAGAGAGATTCCCAACCGTTCAAATTCTTTCCTCCTCATCTCCTTAAATCCTTTTATTTACATGATTTCTCATGTTTACGCGAATACAAACATTAAAATTAAACTATGATTTTATCGCGGTTTTTTCTATTTTAGTTTTCTCCCGACGTTTCGATGACCTTGCAGCGACCATGACCAGTGACCATGAAGGCTGTAAAGTCTTCTAAACGTCGCGAGAAAATTAAAATATAAAAACCCGCGATAAAACCCGGTAATGTAGTTTAATTTTAATCGTTTATTCAAGGCCTATTTACTTCGCGAGACAAGGACACTACGCCACTGTACTCGCTTCTATAGCTAGCTCTCTAGCTGACCACCGCTTAGAACTAATGTGACCCTGGTACTATATATCAGTTATCTTGTGAGTGAGATTTTCAAACACCGGGATAGGTCCTGCTCCTTCCCTAATTCTTAAGTTAAATTTCTATTTCACTGCATGATAGGCCTTGGCGGCGGTAGCTTAGTTGGGTGTGGAACGGACTGCCAAGACGAATGTCCGCAGGTTCAAATCCCAAGGGCACCCACCTCTGACTTTTCTAAAATCATGTGTGTATTCTTTGTGAATTATCGCTTGTTTTAACGTTGAAGGAAAACATCGTGAGGAAATCTGCATACCTAAGAAGTTCTCTACAGGAATTTTTAAGGTGTTTGAAGTCTACCAATCCGCACTAGGCCAGCGTGGTGGACTAAGACCTGATCCCTCTCAGTAGTAGAGGAGGCCTATACCTAGCAGTGGGACAGTATAATACAGGGCTGATTTTATTATAAAGTCAGGCCGTTACCTTGCCACGTTGCCTTTAGAACCGTATTACTCGATATAACAGTATACCTGTTTAATGATTTTCAAAACACAACAGATCCTTACCTTGTCCCATTCTAGACGTAACAGGCTGGGAGCATTTGTTCGCGAGTCTGGCTAGTTGCGACCGCTCCGAGCTAAACGCCTCGTCCAGGTCGAACAGTTCCAGCGGCGGCGGAGGCGGCTCTCTGAACGTGGGTGGAAACACCTGGAGTGGCAATTACCTTCAGTAGTAAGATTTTAGACTGGACAAGCTACCCAAAAATCATATATGACGGTATTATTTCTCTTAAAAGTTCTTAATATTTTGACTTGATAAATCACGCAACAATAACTTATGATGGGATTATTTCACTCAAAAGTTCTAAAAATGTAAAAAGGCCCCGCTTCTGTCTGTCCATTTGAGAAAATTTGAGATCCTGGGCAGGATATAGGCTTCTATCTATCCCCGGAAAAATATAGCGGGATTTTTCATCGCGGTACAGTATATAGCTGCATGGGAGGTCCATTGTTGGTGCCAATAATGGTTTATGTTATGTAGGATTTTGTGTTTTTAATTTTTATCTTTGTTCCAACACTAAAATTCTTACTTTCTTCTTTTCTTTTATGCGGGCGAAGTCGCGCAAGTAATAAAATACCATAGAAACAAACAACACACAAGCTGCTGGTAGGTCTCTCATATGTGAGGGTCCGCCAGGTAGGTACCACCGCAATGTCTATTTCCGCTGCCAAACAGCATCGTGTACTGTTGTATTTCGGTTTGAAGGACATTGTAGCCAGTAAAACCGCGCTCCCGTTTTCGGCGACCATTTTTCATCTCCCAAGTTTAACTTTTAAAGATTTACTTTCACCCATTTTTCGCACGGGCGGGCAACTAAATTATCATAGTTCAGAATAATAAACATATATTATTGTGTAACCTAATCCGTGTTTTGTTCAAACGATTCTTCTAGTTGTTTCTAATTAGATAAAACTGTATCTTTTATTAGAATGTTTAGAAGTTTCGTAATTAGACGGGGTCAAAAACGAAATCATTGTGTGTTATCAAAAAACAAAAACAATACAAACATCACGCATTTACCTCCGAAAGGGTGGCAGAGGTGAAACCAGGGCATACATTTCGCCATACGTTTCGTCACATGATGTTATAGTGAGACTATCGCCATATCAGACACAAATTTTAGACTCCAGGCTGATACAAAGAAATACCCTCGACCTCGAAATATGCTTGACCCGGAGTTCAAACTCGAGAACTTAACGCAATACAACTGCGCCAAATATCATTGCTAACCTAAAAAATTGGTCTAAAAATTGGTCTACTCTACAAGAATTGGTGTACAGAAGAATGAACTTATCCAAAAGGGAAGGGAAGTACGAATAATATGGATGAATGAGGTTTGGAAATCGTTTTAATGACTAGACTTGCCATAAATTATGATAGGAAAGCCGACAGGAATCGTGTTACATAGATCCTTCGCCACTGCTATTCTAACACTTAAAAATATTAGTTATGTATTACTTACAGCCAGCTGTAGTGGAGGGAACGGCGTCTCGAACTGTGGAGCGATCAGACGCAGCTGTTCGTGTTTCACTCCTAACTCTTCATACAGTCCTAGTACTTCGGGCACTGTAATAAAAATAAATACTATTTTGTTTTAAATAATAATAATAACAGCCCTGTATTATACTGTCCCACTGTTGGGCACGGGCCTCTACTACTGAGAGGGATTAGGCCTTAGTCCACTACGCTGGCCTAGTGCGGATTGGTAGTCTTCACACACCCTCGAAATTGCTATTGAGAACCTCTTAGGTATGTAGGTTTCCTCACGATGTTTTCCTTCACCGTTAAAGCGAACGATAAATTCACAAAGAATACACACAAGCTTTTAGAAAAATCAGCGGTGTGTGTCATTGGGATTTGAACCCGCGGACATTCGTCTTGGCAGTCCGTTCCACACCCAACTAGGCTATCACCGCTCGCCTTTTTAATGATTAATAAAAAAGAATACATATATCATAACCTAAAGTTTTATTTAGAGGAGATTCGAACCCAGGATCACGGAGCGATGTCATAGAATTTTGCTGGTGGTAGGATATATTTAATATCCGCCCGGATAGCGACCACTGTACACAAGGTGTTAAAACCTGCCATAGTGGCTCACGTGACTGTGTTCGGGGTTAGCCTGTTTATATCCGGTTCCAACAGGCCGGCATAACTGTGTCGACTGCCGAGGCTGTCTTGTGTGTGACTACCGTTGATAGCCTGACACGAGTCGGCTTATTCAGCAGCTTCGGTCTCAAACGACCACGCTGAGGACACCTGCGTCTGGGGTACGGACCTCGGCTCACGGCCGTTGTTGGGAAGGATAATGACATCATCGATTAGGGGTTGTTTAGTGTTAGTCGTTGACGTCCAGGAACGCCAGTCCCGGATTTTGAAATTTTTGGAGGTGGAGCAAAACCTGGATAATGCCGCCCCCGACCACCTATATTTTTAACTTGGTCATCATCATCATTTCGCGCCCCGCGGGAAATCATTTATGTGGATAATATTCTGGATGTGTCAGTAGACAAAGCTGTGTTAATTATGAGTTGTATATTCGTCTGCCAAGTTTGGATTTGCCGTCCGGAGCATGGGCCTCGGTTTGCCCCCCGAGATCCGGGGCTGGAGAACGCCAGGGTTTGATTTCCCAATTTGGTATTGGAGTAAGTGTCTCACGATGCGCCAGGTTGAGTGAGAACAGTCGCCAGGTGAAGAGCGCGTGCGGGTGCAGCGGCGCGAGGCGCGGCGGCGGCGTCGACGCCGGCTCGGGCAGCGGTACGGAGCTCAGCCACGCCGTGTCGCCCAGCGTGCGGTACTCGTTTATCTGCAACATACATAGTTTTTGCACGCGGCTCCACCTGCGTCAAGAAAATCCTACTGGTTGTAGGTCTCTCATACGTGAGAGTCCACTTGGATATCAGGAAAATCTTGGTGGTAGGTATGTGAGAGTCCGCTTGGTTAGCAGTGGCGAAGGATGAAATTTTCCGAAAGAGAACTTGACACAACACTTAGGTACTGATTTGCATGAATGCTGTCTGCAAATCGTTCTAATGATAATTAGATTCTACATGAAGGGAAGACGGCAGGAAACGGGTTATATGGACCCTTCGCCGCTGCTGTGTGTACCACCGCAATGTCTATTTCTGCCGCCAAGTAATGTGTAGTCACTGTTGTGTTGAAGGACACTATAGCCAGTGTAACTGGACAAAATGAGACTTAACATGTCACGTCTCATGGCGAGCGCAGTGGAATACCAAATAATACATTGTAATTCAAGATGTTGGTGTTTCTCCTGTTTATGGGCGGTCGTATCGATAACCATCAGGCGAACGGCAAGCTCGTCTCGTAATTCAAGCAGTAATAAAAGATAACCTGCACGTCCGTCTGTGCCATCTATACAAAAATCATATATAATTTTTTTATTTTGCATGCTACGCGTTCAGTTTGCTTACATCAGGATCGTCTACATCCACGGGGTTGAGATGCAAGTCGCTAACTCCGCCGAGGTAGTTGAACACCATCTCTCTGATCAGATCGTTGCATTCGCTCTCTAGATACTGGTCCGCGAAGAAGTGTCCGGAGCCGATCACGAACAGTTTTCCTGGAGCAAGGTATTTGAAGAATGCGGCTGAGAGTAAAAACGATTAACCGCCATTTTGAATAAACGATCTCTTTTTCGATCTATCACAAAAACGAACCAATCAGATTTCTACTACTGGTGGATAGTCGCCGTTAACGGATAAGTCGTCTCACCCTATTAAACCTTGACTACGATTATGAATGAAGAATATATTTTTTTTTAAACACAAACTTATTATTTGTTCTGGCGGTAGGTCTCTTGTGTGGGAGTCCGCCTGGGTAAGTACCATCGCAATGTCTATTTCGACCGCCAAGCAGCAGCGTGTAGTCATAGTTCTATTTCGGTTTTGAAGAGCATTGTAGCCAGTGTAACTACTAGACATAATAAGACTTAACACCTTATGTCTCAAGATGGCGAGCGAAATATCAAACAATACTTTATAATTCATGGATGGTCTTTTACGGTTTATGGGCGGTCGTATCGCTTACCATCAGGCAAACTCGTCTCGTTATTCAAAGCAATAAAAACATTCGCGTAAACTTAAGACATCAAAATGATTGTAAACTTTACAAATTTCAATGAAGTCAACTCACCACCACTTCTCTCAGACGTGTACAAGGCTGCGACCGGTCTCTTGACCGGGTAGCACACGTCGCTGCTCGACAGTATGGCGGCTGCCGGTTTTTTGACGGTCAACGTCGCCCCGTAAGGGTACACGAAGTTTGGAGTGGCCGGATCCTCTCTGTTCATGACAAAACGTCCTATCTATACTTATAATAATATTTTACGTGTATATTAAGTATTAGCATTGATATTTATGTACTATGTGGCGTTCGGAACATTCACCGTGCTCAACTAAATTGAACTGCAATCCATTCAAAATGACTTTAGTATGGTCAATATTGACAGCTTGTGGTTGTGTATGGAGTGGCGCTTTTGGTATAAAAACTCGAGTCTAAGTGTAAACCTGGATTTCAATAAAAAATAATAGTTAAATAAGTAAAATTATTTGTTGTTCAAGTGAATAAATAGGTTATAACAGTGACGTGTTGGTTGCCATTTTAGTTTACATTTTGAACAAACAGTTTATTTGGACGTTCGGTTCTATAGAATATACGTCATTGAATTTTAGTTTTTGTCTGCGACTCCGCCCGTATAAAGATTTTCTGGTATATAGATAAAGAATAGTCTGTAGCACTCTGGTAATGTAGCTTCGTATTAGAGAAAAAAAATTCAAAGTGGTTGAATAGATCTTGAGATTAGCGCAATTAACCAAAAATTCTTCAGCTTTATACATAAGTATAGAAATATGGGTTTAAAAATAAATGTGAGAAACGAGAAGCAAGTAACGGAACGCAAAAGATAATATGTTTTTTATCCGTTTGATCTATTGTTCGTTGCAGTATCTCCATAAAATTACTTACTGAATTCTAAATATCCTAATAATATTATAAATGCGAAAGTTTGTGAGGATGGATGTATGGATGTATGTATGTATGTTTGTTCCTCTTTCACGAAAAAACTACTGAACGAATTAGATGAAACTTTACAATAATGTTGGTTATACGTCAGAATAACACATAGGACACAATATATAATTATTTCGTCTAATTTGGTCATAATATAATAATACATATCAAGTAAGTCGGAAAAAAGAATTATCCCGGAAAACTGCTTCACGCAGGCGAACCTGCGAGCAAAAGCTAGTATAATTAAAATTATAGAAAATACGAAGCTTTATTCTATATAATATATAGGGTAAACAGGGAACAGATGGACCACAGGGAAGACGGGTCACACGCATGAGACGCGATCAGTGTTCCTGTCATAGTTAAATCGAATCACCAGTTGAGAATCTAACTCTTTGTCTTACGGCTTGAAGTTCAGACATAATACACTAATAATTCAAATGTAATAGTCATAAACACCAAAGTAAAAACAAATACGTTAAATAACTATTAAATGGCGCATTAAATATCAATTATTTCGTGTTAAAATAGATGTTCGATATTACGAGACATATTAATTTATTATTATTAATAGTTTAATTTCAAATTGATTGTTTTTTAATTCTTAATTATATTAGAACTAGACAAACAAAGTCAACAGTTGATGCGTCTGTTCCTTGAGCACAAAGGTCCTAAGAAGGTAAGGGTTGTGAATCACAACCGTACACAAGGTGTTTAAAACTCGTCGTAGTGGCTCAAGTAAGTGTTGCATTCCAGGATCAGCCTGTGTATATCCGGTTCCAATAGGCCGGCATAATTGTGTCGATTGTTGAGGGGTAATCACCTCTCGTCAGTCGACGCTATTGGACCCCACTCCACTTACCATCAGATGCAGTGGGGTCACTTGGCCGTGTTCGGATAAAAAAAAATCGTTGGTACCATTTTTATATAATTGAACTAGGTATTGCTTGAAGCTTTTCCAGCGTGATAAGCCTTTCCCGCTACAAAAGTCCCTAAAACTGTACGACTCCAGCGCCGTCTATTTAAAATCATTCTCATGCGAGCTAATTACCCGTATAAAAGAAACCTATCAGTTAATTCAGGATATGATATACTTATACGTGTACCAAATTTCTTCCAAATCCATCCACCAGTTTCTGCGTTTGTCTCTAACAAACATCCAAACATTTTTACAAAATTTCACACTCATAATACTAGTAAGATAGGACGCTAATCCAGAATACGATTATGTGCCTATTTAATAGGAATCATAAACACTACAAACGAAGCACTGTGCAGCACACTATTGCGCTCGTCGCTTTGAGACAATACGTCTTATATATGGGCAAGGTATTTACTAAATAGCGAAACGTTCCCCCTGTCTCCTCCCGATCCTCATCATTGTAAACATATATGACTAAATCTCGCTACCACGTCCTTCTAACTGTCATATAAAACATAACCAATGCTGCACGGCAAGAGTAGATAGAGAGCAAGAGAAGGTAGAGAGGAGAAGGTAGAAAGAGTTTTTGGGGTGATGCTCTCTATAGAGCCAATTGACAATGTAAATATAATCGCATTGGGTGTAACTCCTGTAAGATTATATTTAATAAATAAATAAATAAATAAATACTAGATACCTGTCAATGTATACATAGTGGCACACCTTTTCCCTTTTAGAGGGTAGGCAGAGATGCTATCACACCCAGATTTCAGCTATATTATGGTCCATGTAAAAACTTACAGGTAATCATCGGATTCACTGGAATAATTGACCATTTTCATGAGGTATTTCGTGACTGCCCGGTTCAGTATACCGTTTGATATGTGACACTCCTTGGGATGGTAAAACTTGTGGTACTTAGCGCGAACCACGCAATCTGCAAAGGGATTATTTCTTAGTTAAATCGGCGTTGGTGAAAAATGATTCTTAAGGTAATGCGGATTAGATTCAAATTGCAAATTACACCAGCCCGTATGCCGCAATGACAATATCTATCTAACAGTGATGATTTGATAATCATGTTCCTAAAATCACACAATGGCCTTTATTTAATAATAATATTAGCCCTGTATTATATGGGGCCCAATTATGCGTCCAGGCCTCTTCTACTACTGAGTGGGATTAGGCCTTAGTCCACCAGACTGGCCTAGTGCGGATTGGCAGACTTTACACGATATTAAAATTCCTAAAGAGAACTTCTCAGGTTGCAGGTTTCTTCACAATGTTTTTCTTTACTGTTAGAGCAAGCAATAATGCACAAAGAATACACACATCATTTTAGAAAAGTCAGAGTTGTGTGCCCTTGGGTAATAATCTGTTAAATATAATACAGTCTAAATATCATCAACTAACAAAGTACATTGCGTGGTTTCATGATCGCAAGAATCTCGATGTGATTATGCCCTGATCAGCTGTATTTTACTAGCTTTAGCTCGCGACTTCGCCCGCTTGAAGTCTCACTTTATATTTTCCCGTAATATAGCCGTAATATAGCACTCAGGAGTAATATAGCTTTCAATTAGTGAAGAAAATTTTCAAATAGGTTTAGTGGTTTGTGAGATTAGCGCGTTCAAACAAATTCTTCAATTGTATATAATAGACTAGCGACCCGCCCCGGCTTCGCACGGGTGCAATATTTCTTCACTATTTAATGGATGTTATTATACATACAAAACTTCCTCTTGAAACACTCTATCTATTAAAAAAAACTGCATCAAAATCCGTTGCGTAGTTTTAAAGATTTAAGCATACAAGGGACATAGGGACAGAGTAAGCGACTTTGTTTTATACTATGTAGTGATTAGCATGCATACCATTGTTAACGACGATTCCATACTCTTCGAGGAAGAAGTTGATGTTGGTGTTCATGCGTTCCTCGCCACCGTCGACCATCGCCACCAGCACAGAGTCCCCTCTCTCCACCATACCTACCATGAAAAAGTGAAATAGTATTTTACTGTTATTGGAATTCGAGTAATTGACGGCCTCGATGGTATAGTTGTGTTACAGCACGTCTGCTGGTCTGAGTCTCGGTTTCGATCCCCGGTTTTTCTACTTAGCAGTAGCACATAGGCTGGAATTTGTGTACCATATGGTAATTGGCTCGCCCCCTATCATATCATGGAACGGAATGTGCATGGCGAAAAAAGAGCACCAGTTGCGCTTCTGTCAACACCTTCGGGAATAAAAGGCGTGAATGTACGAGTACTGTGTGGACTAATTGACGTTTTGACTCATCTGGAACAGTTATACAGTTCAGTCCAAAGACGACACGAAGTTCCATGTCGTTCAATTGTGATTAATGTGATTGGTCGAGCGGCCAACACGCAAGTCACATGTTAGTCTCTCGACCAATCACAATGAAACACGGACTGTCGTGTCTTGTTCTTTGTCACGTATTGAGAGGTCCGTCTTGTTATTTGAAGTGAAATTCATCAGAGGACTCAATACAAAACTTTGTATAACTATGACGAACGTATAACTATTTTTAGTAATGTCAAAAATGATTTTCGAATCCCACCTTTCATGCTGGCCAGTTCTTCGTCGTTGAACACATTCTGCGGCCCTGGTACCACTAATATCTTCACGTCTTGCAAAATGTTCGGTGTAAGCTCCTCGCGGTTTCTGAAAACTTAGTACTTAATACTGGATGTTTCGGAAATATAAAAGGTGTAGACGTAAGTAACCCTTGTAAATTGACCCCGTAAAGTCTAACTGACCTCGAAAGACACCTTTCAGATCCGTATAGGTAAATAGGAGATTCTTTTACTTTCTTACCTATACGACTATTAAAGCTGTCTTTCGAAAAAGACGCCCGTAATTACAAAAAGACGGAATAAGGCCTACCTCATGTGTTAATGTACCATGTGTTAATTTACCAAATAAATAAATAAGGAAAATGCTTTCTTTAATATCACAAAGTTTCCTTAGAATATGGCAAAAAAACATGACTCCGACTTTATTGGTTGAGAGACTAACACGTCACTGACGCATCGGTCTCTCGACCAATCACAGACATTTTATTTATTGAAGACTTTATTGTACACCAAAAATATAAAAAACAACACAAATATGTATACATACGGTGGAAATAATTAAAACATCGGTGGTACCACCGACAAATTGCGGTCTTATCGCTCGAGGCGATTTCTACCAGAAAACCATTGGATGGACATGATAAAAATAGTGGAAAGGGCAGTTTAGGGCCTACGTAAAATAATAATAATAAAATGAAAAATGAGATACGACAAGATATAGAATATACTACACAAATATACACATACTTTTTTACAAAACATTAAAAAAACATCAAAATTAAACATCCTATTTATTTATTTAGCACTTTATAAAAAAGTATACAGGCGGAATTAATACCATAGGTATTCTCTACCAGTCAACTATAGGGTGGTGCAGAGATAATCAAGGTAGGTGCATGAAAAATAAAATATTCGGATATCTTCTTATGTGTCATCTTTTTTGGTTCGTTCTAAGGGATCAGCCTCATATGTATATGACGTGTAATATAAAGTCCATGGACCCATTATCCACGATATCGATTAACATGTGTTGGACAAACGTAAACAATCGATTCATGCGTTTAATAATCTTCAGATATAATACAATGTACTACCCCGCACGTGTAACGTGTGAGTTATATGACAACGTTTATGGTTTGCGTTTTCGTTTTGTTTAGTATCAAAGTTATAGTAGCTATATTCTTTATTTAGGTCATCGTTACTTAATAAACAGATATCAACATCTCAAATTTCTTAGAAGTTAGTACGTTGTTTTTAAAAGTTATGCATTAATGAGTCAGTCGCATATTTTTTCTAGTATGATTAGTTTTTTTTTTTTAAAGAATAGAGACTTCTATTAGGTCAGTTTGTCAGCATTATGCCTCTTATGGCTTACGATGGGACTGACATTCCAGAATTGGATGAAAGTCGCTAAATAAAAATAGAATAAAAAAATATCATCTTAAGAAGACGCGGTCGCAGCCTGAAATTTGGAGGGGGTCATTATGTAATTTTTTAGATTTTCCATTATCAAGCCCAGATGGATATTTTTCGTTTTATAATTTTTTGAAGACTTTTCCAATATGACGTTTACCATTGGTAGGGGGGGGGTCATGTCCCCTGTGACCTCCTCTTCGTACCGCGCCTGATCTTAAGTCACAGCATGACGAGTTTTGGAAGTTGAATATTATTTATTTAACAAATTCTTCTCGGTCTTAAATACTTAAGTTTTCTTTATTAAATAGTTCAATGCATTAAATGACTACTTGAGATCTTACTCAAGGTGAGATTGATTACGGCTCTTAGAGCATAGTATTACAAGGCACTGTATGTATCGTGCAGTTTTTGCAAATGCCTTTTGTAGGCGATATTACGTATTAAGAGGGTAGTTGACATTTTATGTAAATACATTTATGAAAATTGTACTTATTTCATCCAAAATCTATAGAAAAATCATTTTCAAAATCCATGCAATAATAAATAAATTATAAAGTTCGATAATCCCACCGGGCCCCTACTTTTACACACAATATTTAAAATGTTAATAACTGCTTTGCTTTTCAACTAATTTTGATGCTGATTTCACAAAAGAATTGCTTTCTTCTTAATATTGTCTGTTAAATATACAATAATAAACTAAATCAAACATAGGAAACTCCCAATTCTCATGGCACTCAGTAATTATACAAGCTAATGGCCTTTCTGCTCCATTTATTGGATTAAATATTTTGCAAACCTAAAACCAACAGTTTTTAGATAGTGTTGGTTTGTGGCAATAATAGAAGAAATGTAGAGCTACCAGGGGCCAAACCAAAATAACCAAACCGCGTAGCATGAGAAAAATCAACATAATAAAAACTATTAATTGCTTTTCGTATTTATTTATTTTTATTTTTCTCACACGCAGTCATTACAGAAGTATTCAAATGCGACAATGTGGGGTAATTATCATTAGTTTAAAATAAAAAAAACATATGATCTAATAAATTATATGATCTAATGACAAAGTAATGACAACGAATATTATAACCATCATATAAAAGGAGACTTGATCTGTGAAGACGGCATAACGCTTGGTCATTTATAGGTAAGTGTTTCACAAGCCACGAAGGCCTAACGTATAATGCAATGTAATGGCGAAATAAGAGGTCGTGTTCAAAATCTGGGCTGGGATATTTATATATGAACTGCAAATACTGGTTAGGGTTCTGGGCATTTCAGGAAGACCCTTATTCTTAATTCTTGTTTCACAAGACTGGTGTCTTTGAGGATCAAAGACAACGTTATGTGAGCTTATATGCAAATCTAATTCATTCTGTACCAAATTTGGCTAGTGGGTACTGAATTTATTATATTGCAACACGCTAGTTAACAGATCTTCCTAAAAGTAGATGTAAAGCTAAATGAAGTCATACTCAACTATTGTTTCTTATTACCATAGTCACAAACATTGCTATGAGAACGCATGATGCGCTCGTATGCATAGCGTTTCCAATTAATAGTGTGAAAAAGATCTAGCAAACTCAATGATATTCGGTGATTATTTCCCAAAAAATGTTATCACCTTGCTGGCGGTAAGATATTTGTATCCGTCCGAATAGCGACTGCCTTACACAAAGTGTAAAACTTTCTCGCGTTAAGAGATTACCTTATCTATAATCGGTGTCGGCCGGTATAATTTTTCGACTGGCAAGGGATAATCTTCTCATCAATCGATACTCCTCCTCTATTACACTTACTATTAGTCATATTCATTATTATAATTAATAAAATTGATTTCATAGGATCATCAGAATGCTTCGGATAACCTTTCTTGTCGTACTGACG
Organism: Manduca sexta; assembly: GCF_014839805.1. NCBI lineage: Eukaryota > Metazoa > Arthropoda > Insecta > Lepidoptera > Sphingidae > Manduca > Manduca sexta. The sequence goes on along the minus strand of NW_023592474.1, from coordinate 19,985 downwards.
GCGCTGGCCTGCCAAGCCGCATCCGAAGAAGACAGTACAGATGACAATTATTTATACAATAGTATTATTGTCGGAGATTACGAGGTCGCTGTATCTATGACCAAAGACCTGGTGAAAGATAACAAATTGGAGATCATCAGTACGACTGTACAGAGACTGATCAACGAAAACCAACGCAACCTTGTTGACTACGCGTACTATCTGTGGAAAGAAGGCGGTGAAGACATCGTAAAAAAATACTTCCCGTTACAATTCAGAATCATCCTCGGCCAACATGCTGTCAAACTGCTTAGCATGAGAGACAACATGGTGGTTAAACTGGGGTATCGACGTGACAGCGATGGCGACAGGACTGCTTACGGCGACGCCAACCATATGATTGGTGACAGAATGGCCTGGAAATTTATTCCCGTTGAGGATTCCCAGCTGTATTTCAAAATCTACCACCCGTTAACCGACCAATACTTGAAGCTTGGTCTTGCGACTAATAGCGATGGAGACCATGAAGTTTTTGGTGGAGACCTGTACGATTCCTACCGTTTCCAATTCTTCTTGATACCAGCGATGAACGGAGCCGACCTTGTGTTCTATATATTCAACCGCGAGTACCAGCAGGCTCTGAAGCTGAGCAGGGCCGTGGACTCCGACGGCGACCGACAGGTGTTTTCAGAGAAGGGCAACGTCCTTAATGATACTTACTCCTACGGGTGGAAAATCAAACCGTTGTAAAATTAACACACCAGCTGTGATTCATGGATCTTAATGAAATAAAGCATTGGTGCATAGATTGCCTATTATTGATTATTCCATTTTTTTACTGCCACGGTGGCGTAGATTTTTATTCCCCTTGTTTATGAATTGTGTGTGATTGTTTCAATGTACTTAATACTTGTGATTGACAATGGGTGCGGTGGGGGTGAGCAGGGTCCGCTATTGGATACGTTGCCTGCTCGCCCCAAAAATAGGCGTAGTTGTAACGCGAATCCAGTACGAATACGCCTCATTAGTCAAATCAACGCATTCTCTGAGGTCCTAGGTTCGAATGTCGGGTCGGGCCAAAAATAATTATTGATATTGGGTATTAATATCTTCATCTATACTAATATATAAAGCTGAAGAGTTTGTTTGTTTTTTTTTGTAATCTATATATTTAAGAAACGAAAAATGCGCATACGAGAGTTCTAAAATTTATAACATTTGTAATTTCCATTACCACCGTTACCAGTTAAAGTAAAGCGCACAATTTATATTTTTATTGACTCATTACTTCCTAAAGTCAGTGGTGTGTGCCTTGGGTTTCGAATCTGCACACATCACTTCCATTCTATTCTCAACTAGGCTATCATATAATCCTGGCAAGCAAATGAATAACGATGGCATGAAAACCAAGAATGTAGCAACAAAGTAATTGTTTTTCATGCTACTATGTAATACACGACGATAAACTACTGACTTCGACAATTATTTCTATATAAGACGAGAACGGATCAAATCATGACATTTTAAAACTGCTATCAGTTATAACTGGGTAAGTTTTCAACTCAATTTCCATGCCTTCATTCCTCTGGAGTATGGGGTCAGAACTTTATTTTGCATTGGTCGTACGCTAGTTTAGACATTTGTCTCTGTAATAATTATCATTATTATAAACGAAAAAATCTGTTCTTACAAATTTAAAACTTCGAATTTCATGCAATCATTAAATCTATTATAGTCATCGCTGTCATTTCCATTTTGCCATCGGATTATCCATTCTAGGAAAGAAGTTCCATTATTCTACCCGGAAACGCATGCTACTAGCACTGTGCATTTTGAGAGCTCATTTTTAATACGAACTTCTATAATGTGGAATCAACTTCCACCAAAGTCCCACAGACTTTGCCCCTGGCATTGTCGACGTCTATGGGCGACAGTGTCCACTCACCATTAGGTGGGCTGTTAACTTATTTGCATTTGAAGGCAATTAAAAATATATAATCATTTCTACCTTACAGATACAAAATGTTGCGGACAACAGTGGTATTATTGACGCTTGCGGCGATTGCCTTTGCCGCACCCACCTCCGACGACATATATAACAATGTAGTCATCGGGGACATTGACGGAGCCGTCGCCAAGTCCAAAGAGCTCCAGAAGCAGGGCAAAGGTGACATCATCACTGAGGCAGTCAACAGGTTGATCAGGGACAGCCAGCGAAACACTATGGAATACGCGTACCAACTCTGGAGCCTCGAGGCTAGAGATATCGTTAAAGAACGTTTCCCAATCCAGTTCAGAATGATGTTAGGCGAGCATTCCATTAAACTGATCAACAAGAGAGATAACCTAGCAATGAAACTGGGTGTCGCGACTGATAATTCTGGAGACAGGATCGCGTACGGCGCCGCTGATGATAAAACAAGCGACAGAGTGGCTTGGAAGTTTGTTCCCCTTTCTGAGGACAAGAGAGTATACTTCAAGATCCTGAACGTGCAACGCGGCCAGTACCTGAAGCTTGGCGTTGAAACCGACAGCGACGGAGAGCACATGGCTTATGCATCCAGTGGAGCCGACACCTTCAGACACCAGTGGTACCTCCAGCCCGCGAAAGCAGATGGGAACCTTGTCTTCTTCATCGTCAATCGGGAGTACAACCACGCGCTGAAGTTGGGCAGGTCTGTAGACTCGATGGGAGACCGTCAGGTGTGGGGACACAATGGAAATGTCATCGGAAACCCTGAACTCTTCGGATGGTCAGTCGTGGCTTTCTAAAAATATTTGTTATGTATATTACTGTGAATAAAATGATTTTATTATAAAGTGGGTATGTTTTTACTTTACTAATAATAGGGTCCCACGAGATAATATTATATAAACAAAAATATATAAAAAAGGAAAAACGATACAAAGAATATAGGTACTAATATCGTTTTAACTCAGAAAATGAAAAGTTAATTTCTTTTTCCTTTAGTACAGTTTATTCAAACAANAAATAANTTTAACAAAAATTAAACCACCTTCAAAAACCACTCTAAACCAAAAAATAATTTCACATAACAAGTATATATTGGATACCAATTTTAGAGTCGGTGCCTAATTAAAATTGCTAGTTAAGCTAGATAAATACATTTACGAATATACGAAAACAATGTGCTGCCAGCGTAAAAAGTCAGCAAGTCTGATCGTCAACGGAGATGAACACACCACCGCCGAATTGATAACCTCCTCCTTTTTTTGAAGTCGGTTAAAAATAACACATTGGCTGCTGGAGTATAATAATTACAATATACCTCATTTAGACTAATATATTGGGAGTAACGAGAAAATGAGGAAGTGATAGCAAAACATTTGGTTTCGCTAGTGCTCAGTAATTAGTGACTACCATTTACTGCAGTAGGATGATTGTATCTCGTTTATCGGAATTTTAACGTTTATAATATTGCTTGGACCAGGAGTACAACTAGGGCCAGAGTTATACTTAGAGAAGTGGATCTTAGATCTATGGTGTTAAAGCACATATTAACTATGAAGAAATGCAACACCGATTATTTTTTTTTTAGTTTTTTTTTTTTTATTTGTTCTACACAAACAACATAATATACCTTAAATACTATTCACAAGGAATGGTTGCACTATGTTTGTAACATTTCACATGTAGGCACAGCATGCTTAATAGTACGTTAAATTATAGTAAAGACTAGTTAAATTATATTATAGAAAGCTTATGTTATATCGGGATATATTTAGTATGTTTCTACACTCATGAATTCTAATCTGTATCAAAAGGTTTATGATTGCCCCGAAAGTAAAAATATCAGCCCTGAATTATACCCATTCTAGAAGAGGAGCCTCCTCTAATACTGAGAGAGTTTTTGGCCTTGGTCCACCTCCCTGGCCTAGTGTTGGTTGGAAGTCTTCACCTTTTAAATTCCTATGGAGAATGTTTAGGTGTGAAGGTTTTCTCACGAAGTATTTCTTCACTGTTAAAGTGAACGATAATTTATTAAATTAAAACAAATATAATTTTGAAAAGTCAGAGCTGTGTACCTTGGGTTTTTTCCATTTTAGGCCACGGCGGTCAAGCTCAACAGAGGGAGCCTGGTACGCAGGACATATAGTGCACATGAGTGTGCGCAATACTCTCTGATGCACTCTCTGTTCCTTCATTCTCATAGTCCGGTGAGACGGCAATCCGACATGACCGGAGAGAGATCAGGCGCAGGACTAATGGCTTTACGTGCTTTCCGAGGCACTGGGGTAACGCACAGTCAACTTCCGACTCTGAGTTGCGACTAAGTACTTTTTAAGATGGAAAACCCCGTCTTAAATTATTTATGTCCCGATCCGGGATTCGAACCTAGGACCTCAGCATGTTCGTCGTATTCAACCCGCGTATGCATAACAACCACGCCACCAAGGCAGTGTAATAATAATTATTGCTCTTTAAATTAAAATCCAATTAATTAATCAATGAACGACGAATTTGACTGTAAACAAATCAGTTCTTCGATATATAAAAGGGCATCTGAATTGAAACAGTCAGTATAGCACTGAGATAGGTGCTTTAAAGGTAAGTACCCCACACGATTTAGCAATCATACTATTTGATATTTAATAACAATTTAAAGTTACAACCCATTAGATGACTAGTCTATTTTAAAATATGTATAATTATTGATTTCTAAGATATTTGTAATAATTCTAGTTTTGTTAAAAGAAGAACGGTAGTCTTACAAAAAAATAATATTTTTTTTTTTATATGGACATTACAATGGTAACACCAGTGTAGTCCAAATATTATAATGTCAACCAACAAGAGACATTAAGTCCCTTGACAGAATTATCCCGGCTTCTTACTAGTCATAATCTCGTGGAAATAATAGTAACGCTTCTTAATATTTCTCAGGATCATAAAAATGCTACGGATAACGCTTCTCCTAGCGCTCGCGGCACTCGCCTGCCACGGCGCACCAACTTCCGACGATGTAGCAGTCGATCGGATGTACAAAAGCGTTATTGTCGGCGACTACGAAAGCGCTGTCGCTCTCAGCAAAGACCTCGAGAAGCAAAAGCGAGGTGATGTTATCGCTCTCGCCGTCAACAAACTGATCGACGAAAGCCAACGCAACGTTATGGACTTCGCCTTATATCTGTGGAGAGACGCCAAAGATCTTGTCAAGAACTACTTCCCTCTCGAATTCCGGAGCATCCTCGGCCAGCATTTAGTCAAGTTGATCAGCAAAAGAGATAACATGGTGGTGAAGTTGAACTCTAAAGTCGATGGCGATGGTGATAGGATGGCTTACGGTGACAGCAACCACAATATCGGCGACAGAATGGCCTGGAAACTCATTCCAGTCGAGGATTCCCAGGTGTATTTTAAAATGTATAACCCTCATACTAATCAATACCTGAAAGCTGGAGTCAAGGTTGACAGCGACGGAGACCACACTGTATACGGTAGCAGCCAGTCTAACGAGAACCGACACCAATTCTACTTGGTGCCTGTGAGATATGACGGGCAGGACTTGTTCTACATTTACAACCGCGAGTTCCAGCAGGCGCTGAAGCTGGGCAGGGCTGTCGACTCGGATGGCGACCGCATTGTGTATACAGAACACGGTAATGTCGTCGGAGACCCTTACAGCTTCGGGTGGAAAATCAAACCGCTGTAAACGAATCTATGTTGTGACTTCGATGATTTGGATGTAATAAATTTGTTTTCACTCATGAACTAAGTTTTATTGAATTAAATAAATGAGGACCTAACTGGATATAGTACCCCGATCATTGAACAACTTTATTCGTTCAATTATTATTGTCTATTTTTTTTTAATTTTAACAAACCAATAACTTTTGTGCGATGATTAATAAATAAGCCCTTAAAATTTTATTTATTTCTATTGACAATTATCTATTGTCCATGTACAACCCTTGAATTTAATGAAACAAACGAACACAAATCCGGGCTAAATCCCTGCGGTAAGACAGGGATGTAACCAGCCCAACCTCTTTTCGACATATGTGTTTCGTTCCATGATGTGATAGAATGCGAGTCTATCATATCGGCTACAAATTTCAGACTGCAGGGTGTAATGCAATAGAAAATGTCTATATCACGTTCAAACAGCGCACGCAATAGAAAACGGCCGCCGAGGCACTTAATAAATAAAGGAGCATTACAAATAGAAGTTCGAAGAGCTCGTATAGTCAGACAGCTCCATTAAGTTTAAGGGGGCGAATCCGTCTATTTGCTATTATTTGTGGTATAATTGTAGTACAGTTTTAATAAACGTAAAGGTACATAGGGATTTTTTTGTCCCTTTTACCTTTAGGGCTAACTAGGGTTGCCAGATGGCCGGGATTTCCGGGATTGTCCCGAAATTTTGCGTGTTTTCCCGTGTCCAGTAATTTTATTTTGCTGTCCCGGAATGAAAAAATACTAGTTTTTTTCACAAAGTTACGATACTACGGCTGCAAAAGTCAAACCAAACAGCGTGCTCGTACTGCGTTAGGTGGGCGAGGAGAGGGGTCAGCGGCTCGCTTCGCGTCGCTCGCCGATTAGCCAGAGGCGAGGGGAGCGCGGAGTGCGGGTGAAGTGAAAAAGATTTTTCAAAAAGTATTTTTTTTTCATCAACCAATAGTTCTAGGTAATTCCTACATAGCTTAGTCTCGGACCAAAGACCAAAACTCTGATTCCGTTCGTGGCCCCAGAAATGTCCAGGAAATGATCAGCCTGGATCTGGCTAACTAAGCTCTCCTTCATTATGAACGCTCATTACACACGGGTACACCATAGACGGAATAGGCTCCCCTGACTACAACTCTGTAAAAGGACTATGAGGGATGTTTTACAGCATTAACCGCGAGTATCAGCAGTGGTCGAAGATCAACAGGGCTGTCGACTTGTACGGCGACCGGTGGGTTTGCAATCGGCAAGTTCATTGCAGAAGCTTCCTACTTCCGATGGATCGTCCAATCTTACTAAACCTTGACTACCGTTGTGAATTAAGAATTAAATTTTTTTGGAAATTCATTCTAATTATAGAGCAAGAGCCCGTGAACCACAGACCTTCGTTATTTTATAAAAGCTGAAAGTTTGTCAGCGCATGCTCCCAACACAGGTAACAACGATGGACCATTATGAAGTTAGGGCTACAGGGGCTTTGGCAGGACACGGTACTAAAGGTGTGTAAAATACCGATCTAGTTTCATCAAATAATAAAGTGAGATTTTTTGGTATTACCTTCAGAAAATTATTAAAAATCGCGTTATTCGTTGATAGACACTTAACATAGTGGCAACCCCTTGCCAGACACCCTTAATGTTCATGTAATTATAATTTTATTTACAATTAACATTGTTTATTGAGAGATGTTTTTCGAGACCAACATTTTTGGAAATTCATTCTAACTAAAATTATTTATTGCGTAAAAGTTTCAAAGAAATCTTTAACAAAACTTTTATGAGGATAAATTATTTGTAAATATGGGAGAAAGCAAAATGAATTTAGGAAATAAGAAACAAAAAGTTAGGAACACTGAATGCGTCCAAATATTGTGATTATTTTTACCAACAATATTTTTTTTCTCCAACAATTTAATAAATTCTTGGGTTTACCCAAGAATTTATTAAATAGTATCCCAACATAATATGTTGAATATGTCAACAATATTTGATGTGTATGACTTCAAAATGGCATCCATTAGCAACTGTTATATCGCACTAAGTAATTAATTCTTGTCCAAAAAACAATTAAGCTAGTAAATTAATAGCCGATTACATATAGCACGTGTTACATGCAGACGTTTTAACATCTTTTACTGTTCAGTAGAATTGTTTTAGTAATGTGGAAGTTGTTTCAGAACTACGTAATTGCCTTAGTGCAGTACCGTGCGTTTTTTCAAGCTTAAAACTTTTAGGACATGTGCTGCTTCTGTTTTACTAAACAGAAATATACAGGGTGGATTATTGAGATAGAGTAGTAAGAGCAACCATAACTGCTGTAGCTACAAGAAAACGCCTTTTGAGACTGTCCGTAAATTTTTAAAGGTAGTATCTGCACTAATAAATTTTGAAAAAAAAAATGTCATTAAGTAATATTGAATATTTAGGCATTTTTTGACAACATATACCTTGTACTAAGAATAAGATAAGGCAGTTGTGAAGTCTAAAAATGCTCAACCTTTCTCCACATATTTTGTACGAAATGCGAGTTCAGGTCGGTTTTAAATATAATAAAATTTGGTTTTCACGCTCGATTTATCTACAAAAATGCATAAAAGGGTTTTACGAATTGAAAAAAGTACAAACGTCAATTGTTCAGGGAAGACTGAAATGAAATGAAACACCAATAAACAAATTAAATACGTATTTTTTCAAACCACAAAAAAACGCTACCATGTAATCCAAATATAACACTACAATATTGATTTAATTTTACACCTCAATTAATATGGCATTATCTTAATTATAAAATAAACTAGCAACCAGCTGTATAAGAATAAATCGTTTGCCAGGAGTATAACGTTCAGATTGGTGTATTGGAGGTGAGAACAACTAATACATTAACAGTTATAGTAATAAAATGTAGATTCATTATAAAACAACCAAATCACTTTGTGAATTGGTATAGATCTTCTACTTGCCCTTTTTCTATTTTAATGTGGAGTCAGTCCAAATATCTTTTTTTGGCTTCGTTTGGCTAAATTGCAGCTGCTTAATATAAAATATTTTATTTCTCAGGATCATCACAATGCTACGGATAACGCTCTTCTTGATGGTCGCGGCACTCGCGTGCCACGCGGCTCCTGCCTCCGACGATGAAGCTGCCGACCATCTATACAGAAGTGTTATAATCGCCGACTACGAGACCGCTCTGTCACAGAGTAAAGAACTCGAAAAAGAGAAGAGAGGCAAAGTCATCTCGAAAACTGTGGATAAACTGCTCAACGAGGACATGCTGAAGCTTATGTATTACGCGTACTATCTGTGGAACCACGACGCCCAAGACATCGTAAAGAATGACTTCCCGGTCGAATTTAGAATGATCTTCGGCCAGCTTTCCGTCAAGCTCATTAACAAGAAATTCGGCATGCGGCTCAAAGTAGGACTCAAGACTGATTCCGACGGTGAAAGGACCGTTTATGGTCATAGCGGTGACGCTGGTAATAGGGCAGTCTGGCAATTCATTAATGTCGAGGCAACGGACAAAAAAATCTACTTTAAAATCTACAATCCTAGCGATAACCAATTTCTGAAAACCGGAAATACAATTGATGCTTACGATGACCACCCGATTTACACTTCTACTAACTCTGATACTTACAGACACCAGTGGTACCTTTTGCCAGTGATGTTCAATAAGGAGATCCTGTTCTACGTCATCAACCGGGAGTACCGCCAGCCCCTGAAGCTGGCCCAATCCACAGACTCGGATGGCGACCGCCAGGCTTATAGTCACGGGGAAGATCCGTCTGGCGCTCTTGAACGCTTCGCATGGAAGATTGAACGTAACTAAACATTTCGATTATTTTGAAAATATTTTAATTGAAATAAACATTCGATTCAAGCATTATTTATATAATATCAGCCCTGTATATACTTGCCCACTGCTGAGCACGGGCCTCCTCTACCACTAAGAGGGATTAGGCCTTAGTCCACCACGCTGGCCTAGTGCGGATTGGTAGACTTCACACACCTTCGAAATTCCTATAGAGAACTTCTCGGATGTGCAGGTTACCTCACGATGTTTTCCTACACCGTTAAAGCGAACGATAAATTCACAAAGAATACACACATGATTTTTTAGAAAAGTCAGAGGTGTGTGCCCTTGGGATTTGAACCTGCGGACATTCTATCGTCGCTTTCTATACTAATCCGCTAATCTATACTATTTTATAAAGCTGAAGAGTTTGTTTGTTTGAACGCGCTAATTTTAGGAATTACTGGTTCGAATTGGAAAATTATTTTAGTGTTTGATAGCCAATTTATCCAGGATACCTATAGTCTATGTAAATAATAATAATAATCATAAATTAATAGCAAATCTATATATAATTACGCTTTGACCAATAGAAGCGGAGCAGTAACGAAAAATGTTGCAATAACGGGGAAAATGTATTATATATAGTAGGGGAGCCCAAGCTGGGATTTTGTGTTGAAATAGCAATCATACCATTTGATATTTAATTACAATTTAAAGCTAAACCGACTTTTAAAAGGCCAAGGTACGCTATTAGTTGCGTAGGCTTTTTTATTAATATTTACAACTAGCGGACCCGACAGACTTCGTCCTGTCAAAAGATTTGTAATATGACAGTTTTTTGTTCCTATCTATTTTATTAGTCACAATGCGATATCACTTTTGTTGAGTTTCAGAACGCGACATTACATTATCATATTCTGTGCTCCAACGCACACTACTTTGATGTTAGGAACACACCTACATTGCTTAGACAACAGTGAACTTTATACAATAGCAATAAAGCTCAAATTGACTCTACGTATTAGTTAGAAAACGTTTGTATGGGATAAAGAAAAGGACTGTTTTTAGGGTTTTTCCGGCAATTATTTGATATTTTCTCGCCGTAAAACCATCCTTGAGCTTCAACGAATATTAAAAAGAATTGGCCAAATTGGTCCAGGCGTTCTTGAGTTATGCGCTTACCAACACATTTAGCGATTCATTTTTATATTATAGATTATTGATTTCTACGACATTTGTAATTCTAGATTTGTTAAAAGTAGGACGTTTCACGATAGTCTTACAAAAAAAATATTATTCACATTAAGCATTGTTTTATATGGGCATTTCAAAATGCTAATATCAGTTCTGATGGTAATAACACTGTAGTCCACATATTAACATGTACTAACGAGAGATATTTCGTCCTTTGACGCTTAACAAAATAATGCCGGCTTCTTATTAGATATACTCTAGTGGAAATAATTGTAAAGCTTCTTCATATTATTTCCTAGGATCATGACAATGCTTCGGATAACGCTTCTCCTAGCGCTCGCGGCACTCGCCTGCCACGGCGCTCCAACTTCCGATGATGTAGCAGTCGATCGGATGTACAAAAGCGTTATTGTCGGTGACTACGAAAGCGCTGTCGCTCTCAGCAAAGACATCGAGAAGCAAAAGCGAGGTGATGTTATCGCTCTCGCCGTCAACAAACTGATCGACGAAAGCCAACGCAACGTTATGGACTTCGCCTTATATCTGTGGAGAGACGCCAAAGATCTTGTCAAGAACTACTTCCCTCTAGTATTCCGGAGCATCCTCGGCATGCATTTAGTCAAGTTGATCAGCAAAAGAGATAACATGGTGGTTAAGTTGAACTCTAAAGTTGACGGCGATGGTGATAGGATGGCTTACGGTGACAGCAACCACAATATCGGCGACAGAATGGCCTGGAAGCTCATTCCAGTCGAGGATTCCTAGGTGTATTTTAAAATGTACAACCCTCTTACTAATCAATACCTGAAAGCTGGAGTCAAGGTTGACAGCGACGGAGACCACACTATATACGGTAGCAGCCAGTCTAACGAGAACCGACACCAATTCTATTTGGTGCCGGTGAGGTATGACGGGCAGGTCTTATTCTACATTTACAACCGCGAGTTCCAACAGGCGCTGAAGCTGGGCAGGGCTGTCGACTCGGATGGCGACCGGATTGTGTATACAGAACACGGTAATGTCGTCGGAGACCCTTACAGCTTCGGGTGGAAAATCAAACCGTTGTAAACGAATCTACGTTGTGACTTCGATGATTTGGGTGTAATAAATTTGATTTGACGCATAAACTGGGTTATACTGAGTGAAAGTTTTTTATTGAACTGACCCTTTCTAATGAATATCTCTGACATAAAATTAACCATAAATAAAATATGTTGATTTGATCTAAAACGCAGACAATTTAACAACTTTATTCGTACAATTGTTATTTTTAATTTGTTCTATCAAGTTTCACAAACAAATAGGTTTGATGATTGATCTGATGATTAATCAGCTCTAAGTTAAGTTAGAAATTTTCGAAAATTGGTCTATTATTAATGTAAAGGTTTGATGAAGTCTGAATACTTATTAGAAATACAAGCAAGGAATAGATTGAATCGACTTTGTTAATAAGGTGGACCATATCCTAGTAGTAGGGGAGCCCAGGATGCTAAATCGGGATTTACTCGAGCGTTATAGAGACCTATTGTGTTGCGAAGCTAAGATGATAAGTAGAAAAAATGTCATATGATATATACCCATTGAAATCATAGATATCCAACGTATTTTTAAAAATGTACGTATGTTAATCTGATTGTTTCTATGATGGGGATGGTTGTACGTAAGGGTTGAAAATGAAGAGAAAAACTTTTCGAGCGTGTCAGATTTTTTAAGGGGGTGTTAAATGAACCAAAAAAAAGTTCTTGTATAATAATCTGACGATTTGGATGTGACGCAAATTCGCGGCTATTATTAGAATGAACGCCGAGCAACGTGGCGCGCTTTAGGGGAAGCCTATGTTCAGCAGTGGACAGCTGTGGGCTGATGATGATGATGATGAAATAATTTATAGCACTGTGCTTGATATATTTCATTTAATGAAGATTTTATCGAAAGTTCAAGATTGTCGTATGTGGTTCGGGATTTTCGGAGAACCGGATTGCTCCGATGATATTCTAAAACATTGATACATTTTTGTAATGTTTCTAATGTAAATTTAACTATTTTTTGTAAAGTAATTTCACGACAAAACACACAATTTATATTAATGAACACTCATAGTGAATATTTATAAACTTTAATTCACATAACTTATATTAAAACCACAAAATAAGCAAATGCGTGGTAAACAATATCATGCCTCGAACGAGTCTGCGTGATCAGCTGTACTGTCATGACGTTATGGCAACAGATACCAGAGTGGGGACGGAGTGAGAGAGAGTAATAGAGTAGAAAGAGTGAGAGAGGAACAGAAACGCGGAGAGGGGAATATGAGCATCACGTAGCTGCACGTATTAAACTTTATCGATGAATTTTGTTATTGCGGCTTGTGGAAATCGTCAGATTATATATTTTTCTTAATCCTTGAATATATATGACTAAGACCCGATTTCACCAATGGTATCATTATCTGAGAATAACTATACTAGGGATATAATTACTCCCTTCATTTAATCTCAGAATAATCTGCAATACATTTCACCACATTGTCAAAACAAAAAGTTATTCTTAGTTTAACTATTCTTCGCTTAGTGTTTTTTTTACCTGTAACATGTTCATTCAGTGAAGTCATGAACGAATGAATGCGAATGCAGACAAATTGAAAAAGTATGTAATATGGCTGTACGTATAGTTTTATGGACATTTTTAATTTAGCAGTCACTTTGAATGTGACTTTTGTCAGTGTCATTGTTCCGTGCGTGTTATTTTCATACGGAAATTAAATATTTGCCGAGTTTATATTGCGATATTGCAAAAATGTCTGAAAGAAAACGGAGTGCTAACTCGATGCCTCGAACGAGTCTGCGTGATCAGCTGTACTGTTATGACGTCATGGCAACAGAGTGGGGACGGAGTGAGAGAGTAATAGGTAGAGAAAGAGTGAGAGAGGAATAGAAACGCGGAGAGGAGAATATGAGCATCACGTAGCTGCACGTATTAATCTTTATCGATGAATTTTGTTATTTCGGCTTGTGGAAATCGTCAGATTATATATTTTTCTTAATCCTTGAATATATATAATACCATTAAAAATAAAAAAAAATTGCCACGCTCGAGAATGTCGAGATGACGTTTGTTTTACAACTTTGTAGCCCTGCCCCTTCTTTACGTCACTCTCAAATTGTCAGATTAGTGAAATATATACGTTCTTACATGTAACTAACTCACCCTACCTTAATCTGACGCGCTCGAGAATTACTGATGATCAATATTTTTTTTTACTAATCTGATCCTTTATCCTTAACGGACGACCATATATGTAAGGCTCATAATGGGTGGAAGTACTTAACTGCGTACAAGGTATCCCCTGTGTATTAATCTTCCGCGCTTTTGTAAATCCCGAAATCCCCGCTTGGGCTCCCCTACTATAGATAACAATATAGGCACATTTAATTCCGGAAGAACACATCGTGTTTTTAACACATAGGCCAAAGTTTTAATTTTATTACCTAAAAGAAACCGCGAGCCTAATATCGAAATGATATTTTATGAGAAAAAGCTATCATAACTTGACAAGGAAAACCAAAAACAGTTTGGGGATGCCACTTGGATTTAATGACACAAACAAACACAAATCAGGGCTAAATCCCCGAGGTGAGACAGGGATGCAACCAGCGCAAACTCTTTTTGCATGTGTGTTTCGTTCTATGATGTCATAGAATGCGAGTCTATCGCCATACCGAGCACAAATTTCAGACTCCAGGGTGTAATTCAGTAGAAAATCTCAGTATAACCTTCAAACAGCGCACGCAATAGAAACTCGTCACCGAGGCTCTTCATAAATAAGGGAGCATTACAAATAGAACTGATCGAAAAGCTCGTATGGTCAAGGAGCTCCATTCAGTCTAAGGTAGCGGCATCCGTCTTTTTGCATTATGGATGTTCTAATTGTATGACAGTTTTAATAATCATATAGGTAAATATGATTTCTTTGCCTCTTTTATCTTTATGGCTAACAAAGCTATCCTTCGTTTAGAACGCCCGTAATTGCAAAGACACGGACACGCCCTAATAGACGTATTGGGCCTTCTGTCGCCATCTCTATAAAAAGAAAAATTCACAGTAGGGAAAAGTAAATAAATAATTAATATGACAGAGATCATAAAAACGGTTAAGAAAAAAATCGAGAGAAAACCTACATATTAGAAAATTGTAGAAAAATAATCGAAAGTGTTTGAAGTCTGCCAACACTAAGCTACAGTGGTGGACTGAGGCCTAAACCCTCGCAGTAGTAGAGGAGGTCCGTGCTCAAAAGTGGGTAGTATATATTGCATGACTGATATTATATTATGTATTTATACATATAATAAAATTGTAACACGCCGATGTCTGTACATTATATATAATGAAAAAAAATAATAATATGGCCGATCTTTATTAGAGCAACAGAAGCCAAAACAACAGTAAAGTACATGGTAGTTTTTTAATTATCGCGTAATAGAGAGAACAGTCTACTGACCGCCAAAATTATGTTTCAACAGTACTGACCAATATCAATTGTAGATGTAAATTCGAAACTCCAAGAAAAACGGTTCCATTCCTGTTCTACTTACTATATGGTCGAAGTAATTTTATTAATATTTCATTACCAAGAAATAAATCTTAATATTTGCTATTTAAATTTCATGCTATGTATAAATGCGATAGTCTGATTGCTGGAATATTTTTCTTGCACACAACTTACACTTTTCATAAGACTTTCAAGAAGATGAAACGGTGACAAGAAGTTAATATCTCATTGGAATCTAGCTACAGCCAAATATAGGGTATAGATTAGGAAATAGAGTAGCATTATCCACGGATAAATTAACACTTGCTAAAATTTTGTATGGTAAAAAAGTTAATTATAATTTTGTGGCTTTTTAGATACACAAAATGCTTCTCAGAACAACCGGGTTTGCGAACGGCAAGTCCCTTCCTACTGCGGATGGAGCGTCCAACTTTACTAAACCTTGACTACAGTTATGAATTAAGAATGCATTTTTTTATTTTAAACTAAAACTCAGTGTTTGATTATGGAGTATACGATAAATAATCATTATCATATATATCTATAAGACCAAAAATTTCGGAAATACATACTAATTAACATTGTTTATTGAGTAAAAGTTTAAAATAAATCTTCAACCACACTTTTATGACGGGAAACTATTTGTAAATATAAAATATTCCAAAATAATGTGTTGAATATGCTAACAATATTTAATATGTATGATTTCAAAATGCATTCATTAGCAAGTATCATACTTCACTAATTTATCAAATCTTCTCCAAAAAGCAATTAAGCTAGTAAATTAATAGCCGATTACGTATAGCATGCGTTACACATGCCGACGTTTTACCATCGTTTACTGTTCGGTAGAATTTTTCGGAAATGTGGAATTGCCTTAGTCTAGTATCGGGCAGTGTTTCATGATTCGAGTTTTTTGCATGTATTGCTTCTATTTTATTAAACAGAAATATACAGGATCGGTTTTTGAGACAGGGTAGTAAGAGCTTAACCGCAGTAGCTACGAGAAAACGACGTTTGAGACTGTCCATAAGTTTGTAAAGGTTGTATCTGTGCTAATAGATTTGGAAAAAAAATGTCAGTAAGTAAATTGAATATTTAGGCATTGTTTTGACGATATAGTCGATCCTGGTCTTTAAAAAAATAAGATAAGGTAGTTTTGAAGTCTAAAATGCTAAACCTTTCTCCATATATTTTGTACGAAATGCGAGTTCAGGTCCGTTTTAAATACGATAAAATTTAGTATTCACGATCCATTATTCTACAAAAACGCATAGAAAAGTTTTACGAATTGAAAAATATACACTGTACCATTATTTTTTAGGGAAGACTGTAATTAAATGAAACAATGTATAGACAAAATAAACACGTATTTTTTCGAACCACAAAAAACGCTACCATGTAATCCTCATATAACGTTACAATATTGATTTAATTTTATATATCAATCAATATGGCATTATCTAAATTATAAAAGAAATTAGTAACCAGCTATATAAGAGCAAATTAATTGTCGAGTTATTATAACGTTAAGGTTGGTGCATTGTAGGTGAGCACAAACAATACAATAATATATATTGTAATAACAAGTAGATTTATTATAAAGAAACCAGATTACTTCATAAATACATACATCTTCCGTTGCCCTTTTTTTACTTTAATACGGAGTCAATGCAACACTCTTCTTTGAGCATGTTAGTGAACGGGTTTGGTTAAATTCTAGCTTATTAATATATTTTATTTCTCAGGATCATCACAATGCTACGGATAACGCTGTTCCTGATGGTCGCGGCACTCGCGTGCCAAGCCGCTCCTGCCTCCGACGACGAAGCTGCCGACCATCTATACAGAAGTGTGATCATTGCTGACTACGAGACCGCTCTGTCACAGAGTAAAGAACTTGAGAAAGAGAAGAGAGGCAAAGTTATCTCGAAAACTGTTGATAAACTGCTCAACCAGGACAAACAGAAGCTTATGTATTACGCGTACTATCTGTGGAACCACGACGCCCAAGACATCGTAAAGAATGACTTCCCGATCGAATTTAGAATGATCTTCGGCCAGCTTACCGTCAAGCTCCTTAATAAGAAATTCGGTATGCGGCTAAAGTGGGACTCAAGACTGATTCCGACGGCGAAAGGACCGTGTATGGTGATAGCGGTGACGTTGGCAATAGGGCAGTCTGGCAATTCATGAATGTCGACGCATCGGACAAGAAAGTCTACTTTAAAATCTACAACCCTAGCGATAACCAATTTCTGAAAACCGGAAATTCAGCTGATGCTTACAATGACCACCCGATTTACACTTCTACTAACTCTGACACTTACAGACATCAGTGGTATCTTGAGCCAGTGGTGTTGGATAACGAGATCCTGTTCTACGTAATTAACCGGCAGTACAGTCAGCCCCTGAAGCTGGCCCAATCCACGGACTCGGATGGCGACCGCCAGGCTTACAGTCACGGGGAAGATTCGTCCGGCGCTCCTGAACGCTTTGATGGAAGATTGAACGTAGCTAAACAATTCGATTATTTTGAAAACATTTTAATTGAAATAAACATTCGATTCAAGCATTATTTTTACTATCTTTTTATTACTCCAATCTGTCGAATCTCCCTATTTTAAACTGAATCAAATAGTAGATCACTACTCTTTTTTAAGCAATTTAAGAAACGGAGGAGGTTTTCAATTCGACTGTAGGTTTTTTTTTGTGTGTTACGACTTTACTCCGCCAATTGTCGACAGATTTTCAAAATTATTTTTGTTCGAAAGTAGATACGTCTGAAGCGTTTCCATAGTCACCAAGTCAGGATTTGAAGATTGGATCCTGGAGAAATCGAGGACAATCCTCTAAATTTTTTTCTAGGCCCACACATCGTTTATCGCAAATTTTATGAAGTACTTGCGTATGATAATCATCATCTTATGTAGCTAAGCTGATGATGGAAAGTACAACCTCCCCTAACAATAAGATAAATTCTTTTTATGTTTGAAAGGGCGTTTGCCATTTGGTCTCATGATAAGGTACCGAAATTGGTAAGAATTGGTAACCAGTATATAGGCAACTTTAAATATTTTTGGTTTTAGTGATTTTTGAAGGCGGGTTTGATTTTTAATCTATAATATCTTATCCTTTATTACTACATATCCACAAATCATTTAGACTAATTTAACATCCAAAAAAAGTAATATTCTTCGCAATGTCACTGCGCCAGTGGTCGTCCGTTGTAAATGTTTCATTGATGGCAATAATCAGGCAGATAACGAGAAATAAGTATATTTTATTAATATACTTAATACAAAAATAGCACTCAAAACCTATTTGATAGGAGTCATCCAAAAAGGTAAACTTTGCGATGAGATTCCTGAAAATTAGAAAAACTTGGCGATCTATGACGGCACGCGAACATTTCTCCTCTTTTCCTCTCCGCCCATCCTAAAGGAGGTCCCGTCCTTCCTCCATATTCCCTCCAACTAGCCTCTGGGCACCTACAGTCACTAACTGAAGGATTCCAGAATCCCGTTTGGAACTCTCCCCCGGTGTAAACTGCAGGGATGCCTACACTAAAAAAACCCTATGAACTTAAATTAAACATAAAAATATGCCAATTGTTTAACTCATAGCTTTGCAGTCATTTATGAAGTTAACAAACAAATAAACCGTAGAAATGATGAGACTTCAAAAATAATAATTGTAATCTTATGTCAAATTTTAAGAGTTTTCCACCTTCCTGTCTTTAAGACTGATTTTAGCCAAAGTAGCCCCCATGAAGGACTCTGTTTTTTGAATGAATATGTAAGTTGAGTCTGGAGAATTTTTTACCTTCCTTAGAATTTAAAGTAGAAAATTAAGGTCATAATTCATAGAACGTAAGGTTGTCACTTTACACCAACATTTTCATATTTTTCATTAAAGTTATGAAGCTGGTTGTTTTTAGCAACAAAATATAACAATGAAAGAATTAAAATCTAACCGAAATTAGACTATCGAAATTAATATATTTGTAGTACACAATGTGCATACATTTTATTTCTTCGTACTCCTCTGTATAAATTTATTCATGTCAAATCTCACACTCCTCAGTGCGCACTTCGCACTTCATGTTTGTTTTGAATTTATTCCGGATCAGGATTTTGGTATTTTTATAATTATTTGTTACAACACATCCTTCTTTCGAGTTTTGGTAATCTTATACTGGATTAATTGTTGACCATAAACAGTATAATCATAGTACCTATCCATGCTAATGCATAAAGCGGAAGAATTAGTTTGAACGCGCTGATCTCAGGAACTACCAAACCGATATTGTTTTTTCATTAGTAGGCAGCTACATTACTCCAGAGTGCTATAGACTATTTTTGATCGCGACAAAACTTTTCCAGGCGGGCAAAGCTGTTGACAATATCAAATAAAGCTGTAGTAATTTTATCATACGTTTAGCGTGATCCAAACATCCATATGTGTCTAGGTGAAGACGGATGCCCAAATTATACCCAAAGTAATAATCCTTATGCTTTAGACTTGCAGCCCATTTACGTTTCTTATGAGATTGTTGGGGTTTAGAGGCCGTGGTGGCCAAATAACAACAGGTGACTAGGGCGAAATGTAGATTTCTATAAGTAAAAAAATTTTCTCTACATAGGTATATGATGTGCCACGTAATAATAAAGTAGAAATTATGCTTGAATCAGCCATTTATTTCAATTAACATTTTTTTCAAAATAATCGAATCGTTTAGCTACGTTCAATCTTCCATCCGAAGCGTTCAGGAGC